>NC_056725.1:1308793085-1308843085 GCF_019279795.1 Protopterus annectens
GTACTCACCAACTACATGTACCCATATTGTTATGGTATGTGCCATGCTACACAATATGATCCTGCGGAAACAGCTGCAGCAGGAACAGCATGGGGTAGGGCCAAACAGCCCCCCACCATTGCCAAGGCCTGCACAGGCACAGCTTGACTCGGAGGAGGAACAACCTGAGCCTGCCCCAGTAGGCAGAAGGAGGCATGCCCAGCATGCCCTGGCCTTGGCAAAGAGGCAACTCATAGCACATACACTGACTCAGTAGGAACCCTGGAAATGACACCTCTCTCTGACTCCCACATACCTCATTACAGCCGAGTGACGTCTCCAGGCGTTTCTGCAGTTACCTCCTACTGCTCCTCTAGGCATCAAATATTGCCTGTTCAAATTTGCATTAATAATTCCAAAACCATGCTGCATACAAGGTATCAGAATATTTTATCTTGAAGCATACATGTTGGCAAACACAACTGCATTGATATATGACCTCTGTCAGTGACTATTTTTTAGTTCTGTAAGGTGATAACGTAATTTTTTAAAGGCTGAAGCCACACCCAATGGGAGTTAAAGGTACACACTCGAAACAGCTCTCCTGGAGGGAATGAGATACAGTAAAAGGGCTGCCTAACTTGACACTACCTGTTTTCAAACATGTATAGGGAGTGTACTATGTGCATCCGACATAAGACAGCCCTGCAGCACCACCCTCAATAATGGCACAGATACAACTTAAGTCATTCACACATACCAGTTGGGGGGGGGTCACATACCTAACAGTCACAGCCAGCAGGGCAGTTGTAGACAAACGCAAACACAAACAAATGCTGTATCATGCTCTCTGAAGAGGCATATGGGTAACCTCTATGCAGACAGATAACAGCAGGCCAGGCAGTGTGATGTGGGTTGGGTAGGCTATGAAGTCACAAACTAATATGCGTGTAATTGGAAGCTAAGGTCTGTAGTACAGTGGTATGCCTCAAGCCAGTACGATAGGCAACAGTACAGACTGAAATGGAGTACCTGACATAGCAGTGCAGGCCTAGCAAATGTGTATAAGTGACAGGTGTACCCCTCATCCTATGTACACCCACAGTAACAATCAGGTGTGCCCTCCAGGTAGAAATGTACAAATAATAGCTGTCCCCCCTGTATGTAGAAATGTTGATAAGTCTATGCAAATTGACTCATGGAAGCCCTGCAGGCACAGCGTGCTTCCTGTTGATGTACAACACAAAGGTGAGCCCTGAAGTAAAAAGCAACTTGATTTTTCACACACATATAGTATATATGCCCACAGTGGGCATGCTCACACATTTAAACAAATATAGCAAATTTCAGTCAACAACATACTGAAAGGTCATACTGGGCATGCTCACACACTTAAACAAATGAAGCAAATTTCAGTCAACAACATACTGAACGGTCATACTGAGCATGCTCACACACTTAGGCCATGTCTAAGTACAGGAGTGGGCCACACATATCTGGCAGTTGCAATTTTTACTCCAGACACATGTCACTATTCACCAATCCTGCCTTGCGCACACAGTGATATGAAAACAGACCCATATAATATTTTGGACCCCTGTCATAATCAAACTATGTAATACAAGTACTTAAGTTGTTCAAAGAAAGTTAAAATCCAAAGAAGATCAATAAATCTCCGATCAGTATCATCAAGAAACAATGAGCACTCCTAACATTATCCAAGCCAAGCTCTGCCAAAAATATTGCCAAAGATTCCATAGAGAACCATGAAGCTTTCTTTAGCTATGTCATAAATATCAATGTAAACTCATATATGTTCTGAGTTAGTGCAAAGTGTAAATGAATACATGTACATGACTGACATTGTCAACATCTTGTCAGACAGGTTCATACATATTTGCCCCCCTCACTGAAAAAGGCCCCATTACCATACCTAGAGATTGTGAAAACCCAGACATCACATATACAATGGTAAAACAGCTCTATCCAAACCTAAAAAAACATGGTGTCAATAGGATGATATGGTGTCCCTGGCTGTGTCATATGTGAACTCCAAAACAAACAGACCCTGCACCTGAACAGTCTGTTGAGACTCACCCTCTGTACAGGATATGAAACTGTTGAATGGGTTACAGCAATGTCTGGCACACTCCACAAGTGTTGGTGCACAACAGACCATGGGAACTATCGTCTTATAAGCCTAATAAGCCTAATCTGCAAGGCCATGGAGTCCATCATTATGGAACTCATAAACAAAGCTATTGGGAGCCTACAAACACTGAACCCTACTCATTTTGGTTTGGTCAGGGGCAGATCATGGTCCCTAAACCTGCTAAACAGTTTTCAAGGTAGTTACCCAGGACATGCATCAATGAAATGAGCTCCACATGGCCTCCATAGACCTTGAAAAGCCCTTTTCCATCATCCCACACACATGTCACATCCACAAAATCAACAACCTGTGCATAAACATGTATGTCATGTGATGGATTGCCAACTGGGGCACAGATAGATCCCACAAGGTAAGAATTGTTAGACTGTAAGCTGGTAACAACTGCTGTCCCCCATGGCTCAGTCCTGGGACCCCTCCTGTCTGGTGTATACTTTTCAGAAGTACAGTCAAACACATGAGGGCTATGGTTAGCAAAGTTTGTGGATGACTGCAAAAAGGTTGTCATAACTGATGTTTGGGACAACAGAGACATCCTTAAAAAGGGTCTCAGTCAGACAGATGTGGTGTCAAAATTATGGCATCGAGCTACAGTCATACAAATACCACATAGGTGTCAACACCCTAAATATGGAGGTAATAATAAGGGATCTATGGACACATGTGGATAGTCATCTCTACTTTCAGAAACACATTCACAAAGTGGTTAGAAAATCATGCTATGTGTCCCCACAAATTGCCAAAGTCTTTGCATGTAGGTCAAAGGAAATTCCCTCTACTCATCAGTCATCAGACCCATCAGAGAGTACCACAACACACTTGCGATGAATCTGACTAGGCACCTTCAGCAGCTGGAAAGTCCACTGAAGTACCTCATCAAGAAGATTACTGGCCTCAAACAGTTGCCCCATGCAACAAGACTGAAGTAACTCAATCTGTACTCTGTTGCATACCGTCTACTCAGGCGATCTCTGCCCAACATACTGGTCCATGTCCAATGCAGAACTAATGTACATGCTCTATCTGAAGTAAATCCAAGCTCACTGTGCCACATGCTCTAGGGATATAATCATCACAACAATAAATAGAACATGTTGGAGAGATACATTACTAACTCACAGACTTCCCTTGCTTTGGAACAGGCTCCCAACCTACATTAAGCTGAGTCCCTCACTGACACTCTTCCAGAGGAGCCTTGATGAGTGTATGTGAAACTGAACTGTCACACCATGGATCACTTCATCAGCTCTACTACACAGAGGCATAGGGAACTAACCCCAGGTGTGGTGATAGCTGCTCACTCTGGCCATACTAATATATGCCTTCAGGCAGATAGCCTATTACCTACCTATGTGCCTATATATGTAGGGGGAACACAGTATAATAAGCTGAAGATGGATGGGCAGAGATGTGTGTAAGAGGGTGACCATGACAAGGAGCCATTCAGGACTGTCCCACCCAGCACCCATCCCAAAGGCACAAAAGACATGAGGTGCACATCTCACCCACTGTACATAATAGCCACCAGTATCTGTAAGCATTACAGTGTACGTGGTGCATGTGGCTGCTGTACAACATTACTGTACAATGAAGTACACATCTGCTATATGTAGACATGTACCTGTCACATAGGTTCATAGGTATGTAGTAGACTATCTTCACGAAGGCATATATTAGCCTAGGCAAGTTGTACAGCTTTCACCACACCATTGGTTAGTCTCCTAAGCCCTAGTTCTAATAGTTAGTATCCTAGTGTGGCTGCTGATGTGATCCCTGGTGTGAATTGTCTGTTTCCCATCCACTCATCAAGGCTCCTATTGAAGAGTGTCAGCGAGGGGCTCTTTCTGATGTACATTGGGAATCTGTTCCACAGTAAGGAAAGTCTCTGGGATGGTACTCTATCCCACCAGCATGTTTTATTCATTGTTGTGATGAGGTTCATATCTCTGGAGTGTGTAGTGCGACTCAATTGTGTTTTCCTTAGATGGAGCATGTTCAACAGTTATGTGTTGGACATGGCTCTGTATGTTAGGCAGAGTTTGCCTCTGAGTAGGTGGTATGCAACAGAGAACAGATTTAGTTTTTCCAGTTGTGTTGCATAACACAACTGTTTGAGGCCAGTAATCATATTGGTGAGGTACCTCTGTGGTCTCTGCAGCTGCTGGATATGCCTAGTCGAGTACATCCAAAATGGTGCATTGTACTCAATGATGGGTCTGATGACTTAAGAGTAGAGGGCCACCACTACCTCTTTTGATCTTGATGCAAACCCTTTGTTGATTAGGTGGGCCACATAGGATTTCCTAACCACTTTGGCAACATGGTTGTCAAAGGAAAGATGACTATCTACTTGTGTCCCCAGATCCCTTATTACCTCGCCAGTTTTTAGGGGGTAACACCTATGTGGTAGTTTGTGGGTACTTTGTTTTCCCAAAAGGGGATTACTATGCATTCTTTTGCATTGAGCTTGAGGCCATGATTCTGACACCACACATCTGTCTCATAGAGTCCCTTCTGGAGAATATTTGTGTCATCCGGGAATCTATTATGGCACACACTTTACAGTTCCCAGCAAACTTAGTCAACCACAACCCTCCTGTGTTGGTATGTACTTCTGAGAAGTATATACCAAACAGGAGGGGCCCCAGGACTGAACCCTGGGGGACACCAGTTGTTACCGGTGTAGAGTCTGACATGTAGCCAGCAACTCTTAATTTGTGGGATCTATCTGTGAGCCAGTTTGCAATCCATCTTGTGATGTATGGATTTATGCCCAGGTTGGTGAGTTCATCTATGATACCTGACTGGGGAATGGTGTCAAAGGCCTTAGCGAGGTATAGGTAGGCTGTGTGGAGCTCCTTTCAGTCATCTGTAGCCTGGGTAACTGTCTCAAAGAAATCCACCCAGTTCAGGAGGCATGATCTGCCTTTGATGAAGCCAAACTGGGTGTGCTTAACTGTGTGAAGGTTCCCATTGTCTTTATTGTTGAGTTACATTATGATTGGCTCCATTGCCTTGCAGATCAGACTAGTCAGGCTCATAGAGCGGGAATGCCAAGGGTTTGTTGTGGCCCCACCCCTGTGGAGTGGGAAGAACATTGCTGTGCAACACTCTATGGGTACATATCCTATAGAGAGGATGTAGAGAGAGGTGTAGGTATCCTTGATGAATATGGATACATCCCCACCCTATGTGCTATGATCCAGGTTCTGATGCTGGAAGGTATGGAATGAGTAGTATCCTGGTAGTGATGGTGTGCTCTCTGGAGCATTGAGCTAAGTTTCTGTTACTGCACAGATATTAATATTCTCCATACTGAGAAGTGCCTTGAGTGTGTGCATTTGGAGGCTAAGACTTCTGGCAATGAGTAGCATTTAGCTCACTTTGTGGTTATTTGTGTTGTTTACGGGGGTTGGTTTGCCCTTTGAGCCTTGCCTAAAAAAGGTAATATGGGGACAGCAAGAGCCTTGCCCAGTATTCAGAAGCATAGGGTGACAGGTGCAAACCATCTCTAGTGAAGCAACGAGGCTTGTCTATCATGTCATCCCAGGCAGAGACTGGATCCCCTTTGAATGACACCAGAAGCTCAGTCAATTGTTGAAGTTTATCATCTTTCTGTTATATTGCAGTATCATGTAGGTGAAGGTAAGATGCTACTCAAGGTCAGGGTCATACCATCCTGGGCTACATGATCATAGAGCTACTATATATCTCTTGTCATGTTGTCCTGGGAGGTATGTCTCAGATCATTCACACTGACATGTACAAAGACCGCATCATTTATGTACCTGTTCTGGAGTGATGTAAGTGCATGTGTTATGTGGCGGATCATAGCACCTGACAGACAACTGACAGTAACCTTCCCCTTGTCCAGCCTAGTGAGTGGAACATCTGTGTGCCTGACTATGGAGTCACCTATTACTAGTGTGTTGGGCATGTTGTTTTGGCCTTAGGGCCTGTTGTGAGGCACACTGCTTTGGTGTATTATGTGTTTTCTGGCATGTGCTTGGAGGTACATGTTGCTTGCTTGTCTGCTTAGGAGGACACTTTCTCTTTTTCAGATTAATATTTGTATTCTCCAAGTATGGTAATGTGTATTTATGTGTGTGTTTTGCTGGTGCTTATATTGTATGTCTATGTGAGACTGTTGGTGTTGTGCTTGTATGACCCTACTCCTCTTGACTGTATTGTCCAGTATTGGGTTGACAGAGTGTCAAAGGAAAAAAACTTCAAAGACCAATTCACGTAAGGTTCAAGTATGGCACCCTTTATTACTTGCAACAAGGAGACAAAGCATGCAAATACAGGATTTGTCTAAATTACTAATGAGCAGTATGCTACTTTTATACAATTCTATGAAATGTTACTTTTCTATTGTTGACGTAGTTAGACACAGCTTTCTGTATTACACTACAGAAAATGTTACTTAGATTTCCTGCTGACATGTTTAGATTTAAAACTCACTATGTGTTACATAGAAAATGTTACTTAGATTTCCTGCTGACATGACTGGATTATTGTAGATTTACAAAAACATTTGAGAAAAACAACCTGGCCTTGGGGCTTATTTTTAGCCCACTACAAACGTTCTATTCTTCAATTGTGCAGTTCTAATATATATGAGTTACATTTTGCCTAGATTCAAGGTACATTTCTAGCTTAGGTACAAGTAATGCTGACTATGGTTTATACTTTCAAGCAGCCTTTGTTTTCATTATCAATAGCTTCAGCAGCTGTGTACTTTCTCATGGCATAAGCAGAAAATCAATAACTCTTTGTTAAGTCTCATGACACTAGTAGAAAACACTTCTTATTATTTTTATGACATTAGCAGAAATTAAATGCTTCTTGTTAATTTCCATGGCATAAGCAGATCATAGCTGCGCATATTTTCATGACATAAGCAGGATTGGAATGTCCCTAGTAGCTGTGCAGATTCATGCAGTGTGAACAGAATAAATGTATTAACCCTTTTAAACCTCAAATGCACTAAGCATGCATATTACTAATACATATTTTTCTAACATTTCCCCCCTTTTAATACTTTTATTCTACTTTCAAAATAAGCATAAACAGTTTTTTCTTCCCCTAACCTCTTCCTACTCAGGATTTGCAGTTAAGAGAGTCATTCAGGTTTAAACTTATGAAAGCATTTTCAATTTTTCAACAATTCTTCGAGTTCAGCACCTTGGTATAAGGTTTCTGAAACTGACATGTCTATAAAGTCTTTCATCAGTCTTTTCATGCAGGGGATGCAGCAGCAAACACATACCACCAGTAGAATCATTCCTACACAGATGGCAATCAGAATGTTCATCAAGATACTGCCCCACCCCCCAAACAATCTCTGGAAAAAGTCCGTCAATGGATTTGGTCCTGGTTTGGTCATAGCAGACACTTGCTGAATTACCTCAAGGTGATTGTCTATCTCGTGTTTGTGGTCAGGAATATATGAACAGCACTCCTCCTGGATTAAAGCGCAAGTACCTCCTCTCACCGCTAGGGTGAAGTCAAGAGCCATGCGGTTTTGAAGCACTACAGTTCTCATGGCAGTAAGTTCATCAGTCACCAATTCTAGAGCGGAAAAGGTTGCATTGCTCATTATTTCAGGAAGTTTAGACAGTTTTCTCAGTTCCCAGATTGATTTTGTTGCTCCATATGCTGGCAATATACCTGCCCACGAGATGATGGTATCACCCAAGTCCATATGCGACAGTCCATTTTTCCCCTAGGCCCACAGCATGATGGTTTTTCCAGCCCGCATTGATTTGCCCTAAGGATTGACAGGCTTCTTGATTTCTTGTCGAACATTTCAAATTTTCCCCTCAGGCAAAACTGCTGTGTGTCGCATGGCCGGAACCAGGTACCCCAAATAACAACTGCCGGACCAATTCTCAGGTAACCACTTGTATGCTTTCCTACCACATACAAAATAACAGTCTTCTACTTTGGTAGTAACTTTACTATGTCCTGGTTCTGGATGAAACATTTTTTTGTCAACTATAGTCAGTTGTTTATAAAGATCAGCATTATGTTTTACTTTATCAGTTGTCCTATGCATCAGTTCAAAAAATGAATCATAGCTTGTGTTGCAATAGGAACCTGTGTTATTAGTTTTATTGTAGCATCTATAGGGAAAAGTCACATTGCAATTGCTCCAACCCACCTGAACTGTATCATTTTTGTAAAAACACACAGTCCCCTTCTGTCGAACAGACAAGTGCAATGCTACTTTATCTTGTGATGTAACATCTGCTGTATCATAGACTAAATTTTCCCAGGTCTTGTTGGCTCCTAGGGGGACTGAAGATAACAATAACCCCCCGTATGCTGTTGGCAAAGCTGTGCAAATCCAGCAATTTGAAACATTGAAGGTCTCAGCATACACATATTTGATTGCCTGGTAAATGTTGAAGTTTGGGTGCCACTCTACGTGCAACTCCCCACGTTTATTCAGTTCAGTTTGTGTGGCTGGGAAAAGGAATGGCCACAACAAAAAGATTATTGTCACTAGTGCAGTCAACAGGATGATTATGCAATACTTCTGAGGAAATGGTTGTTCTGCATTCCTGTTTTCTCCGACTCTTCCGAGTGGTTTTATTTGGATTTTTCTGGATTCTATCATTTTTGCTTTTGACATGTGATCTTACTCTCTGCCCTAACAGGACCTTCAGCACCGATGGTTTCTTCACTGGGGTTGAGACGGATCAGTCCTATTGATCTGACCCCCCTTTGTAGCCAGACTTTGTGCTGAGGGCCCCGATGGAGAGGTAAGATTTTTGTCCAGTTCAAAGTTCTTAACTAGTTTGCAGTGCTTCAGGTGGATCCACGAGGCTTGCTCTACTATCTTGACTGCAGTGGGTGTCGAAAGAAGCACCTGGTATGGACCTTCCCACCTTGGTGATGTCCAGTTTTTCTTCTTTATATTTTTCACCCACACCCAGTCCCCTGGGATCACTGCCACTTCCGATATTTTGGTTTGTTCTTTATCTGAAACAGAATTTGACTGCAAAAGATGTTTAGAATTCAACAAATTTCTCATATATTCAGCTAGTGTATAGTCAGCTTCCTGGTCTGCGGACATGAGAAGTTTCCACTGGGGTGTATAATAAGCCCTTCCAAACAGTTTTTTGAAAGGAGTCAATCCTTTTGCAGTCGGAACAGTTCTCATGCTCAACAGTGCCAGGGGCAAACAATACAGCCAATTCTTTCCTGTCTCAGCTATTAATTTTCTTAATTTATTCTTTAATATTCCATTATGCCTCTCAACTAGCCCTGCAGATTGCGGATGGTATGCACAATGATTTTTTAAAGAAATACCAAAATGCTTGCTTAACTGCTGTATGGTTTGGTTTACAAAGTGTGTACCGTTGTCACTGTAGATCCTTTCAAGAATGCCGAATTTAGGGATGATTTCTTTGACAAGTACTTTTGCCACCGTAGCTGCATCTGGATTTTTGGTTGGAAAGGCTTCCACCCATCTGGAAAACATATCTACAATGACAAGACAATACTTCTTATTTTCACATTTGTTCAATTCTATGAAATCCATACAGATAGTGTGAAATGGATATGGTGGTGTAGGGAAACTCCCTTGCTTGGTCTTTAACGCCCCTTGTGCTTGATGTTTGTTACAAATTTGGCACATCAAACTAAATTTTTTAGAGTAGTTTGTAAATCCGTACATTGTGAACACCTGGTTCACCAGCTGTACCATCCCCCCTGTTGAGACATGGCACTGTTCATGGCTCAACAAAGCTGCATATCTAAAGAAATTAGATGGTAGTATCGGTTTCCCTTCTTTAGAGATGTACAGCCCCTTTTCGAGAATTGCTCCTCGTTTTATCCATCTTTGTTTTTCAGCTTGTGTAGTGAGTGTCTGCATTGTTTTTAACATTTCTAAGTCTAAATTCTCAGAGGGTTGTAGTTCCTCATTTAAAAGAAATACTTCAGAAGCTGCTTGTTTTGTAGCTGTATCAGCTCTCGCATTACCTTTTGAAATCCTATCTTGTTGCTTGGTGTGAGCTGTGCATTTACAAATAGCTACTTTCTGAGGTAACTGAATAGACTCTAAAAGATCTAAAATAAACTGTGCATGACTGATAGGTTTGCCAGTGGATGTTATCATTCCTCGGTTTTTCCACTGTTGCGCAAAAACATGTACAGCAGAAAAAGCGTACTGGTTCACAGTAAAAATATTTACACATTTACCCATTGGTAAGGTACATGCCCGTGTCAAGGTAATCAATTCTGCTGCCTGTGCAGATAAGTTGTGTGGTAAAGGTTTTGCTTCTATAATCTCAGTATCAGAAACTACTGCATATCCTACTAGGTTCTGTCCTGCAGGACCCCTTTTGCATGTACCATCCAAATAGTATGTCACCTCGGCATCATCCAAGGGGACATCTGTGATTAGGTAGTGTCTTTTGCTCAATTACCTGCAGGCAGCGGTGTGGTGTGCCGTCTGCAGGGGTTGGGAGCAAGGTAGAAGGGTTCAAAGTCATGCATCGTTCAATTGTCATGTGAGGTTGGCTCAACAATATGGTCATACAGGAAAGATGCCTAGCAGGGGAAAGATATGCTACCTTCTCTTGCAGTAAAATAATCGCGACTGCATGAGGCACTCTCAAAGTGAGAGGGTGGAATAAAACTACTGAGACCGAAGCCTGTACTGCCATTGCAGCTGTAACTACTGCTTATACACAGTGAGGTAAGGACCGTACCACTGGGTCTAGTTGTGATGAATAGTAAGCAATGGGGTGTTGCTTGTCCCCATGCTGTTGTGTTAACACTGATGTCATATAACCTTGCTTACAATCTACAGTTTGGAAAAAACGTTTATGGTAGTTTGGTAATCCTAGAACTAATGAGGATGCTATTAACTGTTTCAGTTTGCAGAAAGCAGATTCTGCCACTGGTGTCAATTGTAACAAATCCTGTGCTGCCACAGGCTTTTTATATATCAGGTCAGTCAGAGGTGCAGATTCCAAGGCATAGTTTGGAATCCAGCTCTGGCAAAAATTAGTTGTACCCAGGAAGGACATCATTTCCTTCTTGGTAGTGGGTTTTGGTGCTTGCAAAATTGCTACTTTTCTGTCCTCATCTAATGTTCTACCTTCTTTGGATATTACATATCCTAGGTATTTGACTTGTTTTTTTTCCAAAGCTGCAGTTTATTTTTGTTTACCTTATGTCCTTCAGTGGCTAGAAATCGTAATAGCGCTATGGTATCTTCTCTACAATCTTGCTGGGTGGGGGCCGCCAGCAAGATGTCGTCAACATAAAGTAAAATCTGACTGCCTCTTAGTTGCTTGCCATTTCTTGTGAGAATATTGTTGGACTTTCACAATACCCCTGTGGTAGTCGCGCATATATATACCTTTTCCCCTGAAATGTGAATGCAAACCAATACTGGCTGTCAGGGTGTATCAGTATCGAAAAGAATGCATTGCTAATGTCTACCACAGAAAAATACTTCTGTTGAGGTTTTAAATCATTCAACAGGGTGTGTGGGTCTGGCACTGTAGGTGCCCTTGGTATTACTGCATCATTTACAGCTTGTAAATCTTGGACCATATGCCATTCTCCATTTGCTTTTTTAACTGGAAATAAGGGTGTGTTACATGGTGAATTGGGAGATTCTACCAGTATTCCCCGTTTAAGTAAGGCTGCTATAATAGGCTTTATCCCTGCCTCTGCATCTTTTCTTAAGGAATACTGTCTTTTCTGTGGTCTAAATGCTGACTTTGGCGTGATAGTTACTGGTCCTGCTGTACGAATAAGTCCTACATCTGATTTTCCTGTTGACCAGAGAGTTTCTGGTATATTCTGTAAGGCATTCTCTTCCTCCTTTAATAGGAGTGCTGATCAGCTGTCCTTGCTAGACTGCAAGTGCACGGCTGGGTGGGTCTGAATTATCCAATTCAACTTCTGTATTTGTATTCCCTGCTCTGACAGTTCTAATTCTGTCTGTTTTTCCCATCTCGTGGCTTTTTCTCCTAGGTCTGCCCATTCTATTTGCTTTTTTAACTGGAAATAAGGGTGTGTTACATGGTGAATTGGGAGATTCTGCCAGTATTCCCCGTTTAAGTAAGGCTGCTATAATAGGCTTTATCCCTGCCTCTGCATCTTTTCTTAAGGAATACTGTCTTTTCTGTGGTCTAAATGCTGACTTTGGCGTGATAGTTACTGGTCCTGCTGTACGAATAAGTCCTACATCTGATTTTCCTGTTGACCAGAGAGTTTCTGGTATATTCTGTAAGGCATTCTCTTCCTCCTTTAATAGGAGTGCTGATCAGCTGTCCTTGCTAGACTGCAAGTGCACGGCTGGGTGGGTCTGAATTATCCAATTCAACTTCTGTATTTGTATTCCCTGCTCTGACAGTTCTAATTCTGTCTGTTTTTCCCATCTCGTGGCTTTTTCTCCTAGGTCTGCCCATTCTATGTTTTTGTTCTTGGTTAAGCTAACATGTGGCAATTGATTAGATTTATAAAGTGTAAAGAACTCCTGGGGCAATGAACAGCTGGCTACACTGTTCCCTTCTGTGTCCCAGTGCAGATCACGTAATATCAATTTGTTTGCATGATTTTTAAACAATTCTTGCTCATATTCCTTGTCAGGTCCTGCTATGTTACAATAATACAGGGTACAGTGCAACAGGTGTTGCTTATCAATGTCAAGGGAGGGGAACTTGCTGATGGCTACATTCATTAATTCTTCAGTCACAGTCCCTGGACCAGTCGTAACCAAGTTCTGGCTGTACTAATAAAATATTTCACCCTCCGATTGTACTGTAAAGGTATCAGTTTGTCGCTGTGCTTCCATACCCTGCATGGTTGGGACTACTACTATACCAAATAGCTGCATAAGGTCTCTGCCCAAGAGGTTTACTGGGCATTTTGCAGAAACAACAATTTTGCTTTTCTGAGTCAATGCTGAAACCGGATCAGTTATTGCAATATTACGGGAGAGGGGCTCCCGATATAGTTGTCCATTAGCTGCTTTTACCAGTATGTAATCAGGTGACTCTGTGTTTTCTGGCAGTTTGGAGGGATGTATCAGGGTTCGTGATGCCCCTGAGTCACACATGAATTTGACTTCCCTCCCTTCTACCAAGAGTGTAACTTCTGGTTTTGTGTCTGCTAAATAGAGCTCCAGGCTCAATAAAGCTAGGTCTAATATTTCATTTTCTTCATTGTCACTAACTTCTTGCACTTCCTCTATCTCTTCTGTCACATCCTCTACTCCCTCTATCACATTCTCATTTGTCCTTTCTCTGATATCCCCTTCTAGTGATTCCTGACTACCATATAGTCAGTCCTCACCCTCCTTGTCTTCTGTGGTTGCCTTCTTATTTTTTCTGCAATCCTTTGCCAAGTGTCCCTTTTTACTGCATTTGAAACATTCACCCCTTTTCTTTCGCCCTTCAAAGTCCTCTGATCATTAATCAGATTGTTTGTTTCCCTGTGCATTTTTCTTGCCCTTTTTCCCGGACTGTACTACATAAACTTCTGCTCCATCTTCTACAGAAAATACTTGAGCTTTCATTTTCTTTTTGCTATTAAAATGCCTTTCGGCATGCCTAGCATATTCAAGTAATGACTGTAACCTGCTTGTATGATGGTCTACCATGTGTTTTGTAATAAAACTGCTTATGGGTGCAATACTGCCTTTTAAAAATGCATTCTTTAACTGCTGTTCATATGGGGAATCTTGTGTTTGATCTTCAGGAACCTGCATTCCACAGTGGTTATTAAAACATTCTAATAATCTGACATAATACCAGTCAATAGTTTCACCTTCTTGTTGGATGCATTGATTAATGCAAGTCCAGTCTGCCCTAGGCTTCCATTTTTCAGAGATGCGGTCTGTAAGACCTTTTACTCTGTTGTCTAGTTCTGCTCTGCTATGTGGGAGGGGTTTGTGTGCAGCATCACGGGGATTCCAGTTGCCACTAATCATGTGCCAATCTGGCCCCACAATTTGTCTAACTTCTTTTTCTACCTCTTCTCCATTTAAGTTATAACTCAGCCTCATTTCTTGTAAGTCTTCTGAGAATTTTCCAAAATTAACTTTTGGATGGGGAATTCCCTCAGTGGCTTTCAGGATATCTTCCGGAGTCCAAGGTCTATACACTAAAATAGTTGGGTCCTGATTAACTTGTCCTGCCTGAGGGTTGGGTACTTCTATAAGTGGACATATTTCTTCTTCACTCATAGATCGTGAATTCTTAACCATTTGATATAACTCAATGCCTTCATTTGAGTTACCTGCCCTTGTTCGAGACCTGGTCCCAATGGGATCTCTAATAAATGGTTTTATTTTTACAATGTCTCTATTTTCATTGACAACAGGATATTGTGGGGGTGGACTAACCTGCTCACTTGCTTCATATTCTGGTAAGGGAGGTGGAGGGGCCGATACTATTACTAAGTTATTGTCCTCCTTATCTAAAAACATTGTTTTTGAATTGTTGTTCTTTTATTCCCTACGGTTAACTTCTTCAATCCATCTGTGTGCCTGAGGAATTCCTAATTTGCGTTGCTTTTTTTACCCAACCTTTGGAATTGGTTTTGAGCTGTTTGACAAGTTTGATAAGCGAGGATTTTTCTAATTTTCCGTCGAATTCATATTTATTAACCCACTTTGAATAATATTTAATATTGTCGGCACGCTGCGACTGCATGTATTTTTTGCATCTTCTGTTAACGGCAGATTTTGGGGTCTTTTTGTGCAATTATTACCCATTTTGTTCTACCCTTTTGATCGTTACTTAACTTCTCTGATTTTTAACGTGGTACCACGGATTTTGTTATAGTCTCTTCAGAATGACTGCCTACTAATTCTGTTTCTCCTGATCTATGACAAGACAGTAATCTTTTCTGTCCCTGACTTGTAAAATACAGTCTTGACAAAAACAATACAAATCTAGTCCTTGATCTAAAACAGAAAGCAGAGAAAAGTAGATTCACCTTACCTGAGCCCACGTGATTGATCACCAATTCGAGACCCGTCCTTCAGTCGCAGATCAGAAAGTGGCTGGCCTCTTTTGTACGACAATTCATTCAGAGGGCTTTTCATACAAGAAGAACCAATTTGGTTTCTTCACGTACGGTTTCAACCACCTGGCCCATCTGATCCGAGGCGAAGAGAGGATTCCGGTCTGAAGGACTAATCTGTTAAAGGAAAAAAACTTCAAAGACCAATTCATGTAAGGTTCAAGTATGGCACCCTTTATTACTTGCAGCAAGGAGACAAAACATGCAGATACAGGATTTGTCTAAATTACTAGTGAGCAGTATGCTACTTTTATACAGTTCTATGAAATGTTACTATTCTATTGTTGACGTAGTTAGACACAGCTTTCTGTATTACTCTACAGAAAATGTTACTTAGATTTCCTGCTGACATGTTTAGATTTAAAACTCACTATGTGTTACATAGAAAATGTTACTTAGATTTCCTGCTGACATGACTGGATTATTGTTGATTTACAAAAACATTTGAGAAAAACAACCTGGCCTTGGGGCTTATTTTTAGCCCACTACAAACTTTCTATTCTTCAATTGTGCAGTTCTAATATATATGTGTTACATTTTACCTAGATTCAAGGTACATTTCTAGCTTAGGTACAAGTAATGCTGACTACGGTTTATACTTTCAAGCAGCCTTTGTTTTCATTATCAATAGCTTCAGCAGCTGTGTACTTTCTCATGGCATAAGCAGAACACCACTAACTCTTTGTTATGTCTCATGACACTAGTAGAAAACACTTCTTATTATTTTCATGACATTAGCAGAAATTAAATGGTTCTTGTTAATTTCCATGGCATAAGCAGATCATAGCTGCGCATATTTTCATGACATAAGCAGGATTGGAATGTCTCTAGTAGCAGTGCAGATTCATGCAGTGTGAACAGAATAAATGTATTAACCCTTTTAAACCTCGAATGCACTAAGCATGCATATTACTAATACATATTTTTCTAACACAGAGCTTACCCACCAGTTTGACCCTGTGTGTGCCAGCATTTGGTGCATCAACCCATATATGATATGGTTATGGCCTATGCATACAATCCACTCACAATACACCTAGTATGATAAGCCTGCTGAGGTTAGCAAATGTGAAAAACCCTTTTGGGCAAACTGTCAGCGAGTAATGTCTGTATTGCATCCTGTAACTCCATATTGCTTGCTGAAGTGTAAAAAAGTACTTAGTTTGGATTAAGAACCCCACACTTGCCAACTGTGTATGTGTGTGTCTGTCTCTCCCTGGGGAGAGAGCAACCTTTCTGGAGACTACTCACACCCCTTAAAAGTAATATACTCATCTTTGTCAATTCTGATGATGTCACCATCCTACAAATATACCTGTGGGAAGGTGAAATCCCAGTAATGTGTATAGTGCATCCTGTAAATGCGTACTGCTGCATTATCATAATGTAGTTAGGTAGGAGTTTGAATCCTGCACTTGCCAACTGTGTGTGTCTGTCTCTCCCTGGGGAGGGAGCAACCTTTTTGGAGACTACTCACACCCCTTAAAAGTTATATACTCATCTTTGTCAAGTCTGATGATGTCACCATCCTACAAATACACCTGTGGGAAGGTGAAATCCCAGTAATGTGTATAGTGCGTTGTGTAAATGTGTACTGCTGTAGTATCATAATGTAGTTAGGTAGGAGTGTGAATCCTGCACTTGTCAACTGTGTGTCTGTCTCTCCCTGGGGAAAGAGCAACCTTTTTGGAGACTACTCACACCCCTTAAAGGTGATATACTCATCTTTGTCAAGTCTGATGATGTCACCATCCTACAAATACACCTGTGGGAAGGTGAAATCCCAGTAATGTGCATAGTGCATCGTGTGAATGAGTACTGCTGTAGTATCATAATGTAGTTAGGTAGGAGTTTAAATCCCGTACTTGCTAACTGTGTGTGTGTGTTCCTGGTGTGTAAGAGTGTGTGACACCATTGGTCAATGTGGAGTGGGTTTTGATTTTTCTAGTGTATTACATATCACAATGACAACTGTATGTGCATAACACATGTAAGGTAGCTGTGGGGCAAAGCCATATACATACATGTGACCTCAATTATTTCATAGGTGGGTACTATGCTTTCTCCATGTAAGCATCTGTTAGCCTTGCCAGAGCATGCTGGCACTTTCCAGACCTTAGGTTACTTCTGTATGCTTGTGACAAGCTTAGCCACTGTAGTGATCCCTGGGCTACGTCTTCTGTTTCACATCCACTCATCACGGTTTCTATTGAAGAGTGTGAGTGAGGGTTTATGCTTGAGGTATATTTGAATCCTGTTCCAAAGCAAGCAAAGTCTGGCAAAGATGACTAATCATTATAGGTGTGCAACAACCTCTGCTGATCTGCATGCAAACCCTTTATTGCTTATGTGCTCCACAGAGGGATTTCCAAAACCCTTTGGTAATGTGATTATCAAAAGAGAGATGACTAAACACATGGCTCTATGTATACATTAGTACCTGTTCCACATTTTGGGGGCTACTACCTATGTTGTACTCTGGGGATACTTTGTTTTCTAAAAGTGTATAACTATGCTTTCTTTGGCTTATAGCTTTACAGCATGATTTTGACACCAGGTATCTGTCTCTATGATACCCTTTTGGAGGATGTGTGTGTCATCTGGAGAATAAAGTATAACCCACAGTATGCATTTTCATCAAACATGGGCAGACATATCCCTACTGTGTTTGCCTGTACCTAAGAAAACTATTTGCCAAACAGGAGTGGTCCCAGGACTGAGTGCAGGTGAATACCACTTGTTACTGGCATAGAATTGTACATAGAGGCTGCAAATGTTACCGTGTGTCCTACATCTGTGTCAGTTGTCAATCCATCATCTAACAGTCGTTTATGGTCAGTCTGTTGAGGTTATGTATAATACCAGAATGTGGGATGGGTATGAATTGCTGGGTGAGCTATAGCTTGGCTGTGTGGACCTCCCCTCCCTCACCTATAGCCTTGTTAACTGGCTTGACGTCTACTACGTGTAGGAACCATGATCTGGCCTTTAGAGAACCTAAGTGTGTATGGTGCAGTGTTTGCAGGTTCATAATGTCTCTTTTAATGAGTTTCATAATGCTGTGCATCATAGCCTTCCAGATAACATTTGTCTGGCTTATAGGGTGAGAGTTTCCAGGATCTGTTGTAGCTCTACCCTTAATCAATTTATGTTAACATTTGCACTGGGTGTGACAAGGGTGAACAGGATTAGGAATAAGTATATTAGAGGGTCAGCCCAGGTTTGAAGGTTAGTAGACCAAGCCAGATAGGCAGGATTACGTTGGTTTGTACATGTGCTGAGGAGGGATGCAGAGTATATTGTGAAATAGATGCTAAGGATGAAGCCACCAGGTAACAGGAAAAGAGGAATGCCTAAGATGAGGTTTATGGATGTGGTGAGAGAGGACATGCAGGTGGATGGTGTGACAGCGCAAGATGCAGAGGGCAGGAAGAAATGGAAACAGATGATCTACTGTGGTGACTCCTAATGGGAGCATCTGAAAGGAGAAGAAGAAGAAGTTGTAGCTCAACCCTTGTGGACTGTGAACACCATTACTGTGCGTCATTCCACAAGTATGTAACCTGTATAGAGGCTGCATCTGAACAGAGTGTTTTGGTGAGTGGTTACTTCATATGTCAGCTTCTGTATGACACAGCCAGGGACACTGTCCAGTACCATTGCCACTGTGGTTTGGACTTTGGTAAAGAGATGTTTTAACTAGAGTGTCTGTGAATCATCAGGTTTTACATTCTTCAGGTCTGAAAATATGGCCCTTGTGTAACAACAGGGTGGTGAAATCCAAATTCAAACTGTCTGACAAGATATTGGTAATGTTATTCAGCTAAGTGTACTTTGTGACCATTTACATTAACTCTGACCTGATCTGAGATTTCCCCTCTAGATTATAAACAACACTAAAGAAAGCTTTAGTGTTGTCTTTGGTATCCTTGCCAATTTGTATTTTGAAGCTTGCCTTGTATGATTAATGAGGGCTTGTATTTTCCCAATGATACTGACCAGAGAGGTTATCCCTTCTTGGTATGTAACTCTTTTTTGGTACAACTTCACACCTTCTATTATATATTTAGTTTATTGCAGGGGTCCATGAGACTAATGCACTTTTACTGTATAAGTGAGTATTTCTTGTGTTTGTGATAGCACGGTCCATGCAAACCTGTAGGTGAACAGTGTGCATTACTAAAGGATTATGCAGCTGGGACAGTGTTAACCTTAGTAATGCAAACCAATGACAGATAGCAACAAGAGCATTACTCACAGCACAGTGTCAACCCGTGCCATACACACACATGCGTACTCAAGTTCCAAAATGTGTGTAGTACAATGCATACTGGCCAACACTAGAAACTATGGAGTGGTAACACTGGCCAATACAGGGCATGTCACCCTGCCCATGTGTCCAATATGCATGTACATGCAGACAGTGCACCTCCACCATGTTCGCAAATGGACACCTGCAAACCTGTGTTGCACACACCCCACACTTACTGTCCACTGTATAACGCATGCTGATGCAACTACACACATCAGCCAAGTGGCACATGGGCAAACAAAACACAATTGGAATAAACACTGGTGAAAACAATACAACATTGCTAATTACAGCTTTAATGCATCATGCCTGCTCAGCTACACCTTCAAGGATATCATTACACTTTACTGCTGACAACATGCTACACATCCAACCATTGCTATACTTTATTAAAGTCACCTTGTGCATCAGCACCATGTTAGCCTGTTCCTGCATCAATGTTACAGATAACAGGAGGTGGCACAGGTTTCATCATATGCACAGGATGTGTTGTTGGTTTGCCAGAGGCTTACACTGAGCCATACAATCAACATGTGTGTGTGTGAGTGTGTGTGTGAGGGCCATGAGTACTGTTATGGGCCAGTGTTGATGTCATGTGTGTGGGTATGTGTTTGCCCTAGGTTTCTGGTTTATGTGTGTGTCTGCATGCACAAAGTTCCACCATGTGGCTGCCATATACGGGGATTTGTGAGACAGCTACAGACTGTACCTGGCAGGCTTTGCAGATCACCATCTCTGGCCATGGATACGGAACCTGTGCCTGGCAGAGGTGCTACAGACAATATCAGGTACTAATCCAGATCGGGTAGTATCCTCAGACATTGACAAATGTCCACTGGATCCAGGTCCCTGCTGGGACTGGCCAGAGCCACGTGCATGTGGTTTGCTAGGACGGTCTATGGACAGCTCCCCAAACATTGCTGGGGCTGGTACTAGCACTACAGGAGCGGCTGTGATTTGCTGGACATCCACGGTGACCTCCAGCTGGTGATTTTGTTGGCATACGTCCATGTTGATGTCTCAACCATCCCACACTGTCCTGACACATGGACATGACATTGTGGAGGACATCCAATGTCTCACCCCAATGTCTATCAATGACCTCAGTGTAGTTACGTATGGCACCTGCTAGGTCATGGATACTGTCATTTACAGAGGTGTAATGAGCCCTCTGTGCCCTTAGCCCCTGTCTGGTGTACTGCTCCATTTGTGTCTGTGCCTTCATGACAGCCTGGAACATGCGTGTGGTAGAAAGAGGTGTGGCACGTCTGCCAGGGGCATGATGACTAGCAATGCTCTGACGAGAACCCCTGAGCATCTGCCTATGTGGTACCATTCCAGACATCTGGCTATGGCTGCTGTGTCCTGATACATGTGCCATAATTTCCACACTGTCTTGGCCAGTGCCAACCATACACGGTCCCTCAGCTAAGGGCAATGGTGATGATGGATGTACAGGCAGTATGACTGTGTGCATGGATGGGGTGGAGACTTGTGTACTGTCAATTGGTGACCCAGCAACAGACCCTGACAAATCTGCCTATGCCTCAACACACCTATCCTCATGATCACTGTCTATCTCAGTGACATCAGGTTCCCTACTGTACTGAACCAACCCCACCTCGCTACCTGTGAGAAGAAAACAGGAAACACACTTTAAGACCTGAACATGACTTCAGACCACATGCACACATGCACACACACAAAACTACACTCCTCCCGAAAGCAGACACACACACAACACCAGCAATCACTGAACATACACAATAGCAGGTGATGGTGGAGTACAGTATCACAAGCAAAACAGTCATATTACACCTGTCAGCATGCAGGACATGTGTTGCTCAACAACATGCAGTGCAAGTGTAGTCAATCCTTGTTACTAACAGTATACATGGCTTTGATGCATGTGTTTTGTTATTAGGTGATGGCTCTCCCCCTGGAACACAATGCATACATGGACACACCATTGCCGTACAGGTATTCATAGCCCTGTGATGTACTGTGCACCATAACTCACATGTGTACATACCATTGCTGGCTGTGTATCTGTGTGTCAGATAGGTATCCAATGCTGATTATAGCCTCTGTGTCTTTAGCAAATAATTGTGGACACGTGTTAATTGTGGACATGTTTTTAGTACATGCATGATGAGTATTCACACAACATCATCAGTGGTGCATGGATAACTGATAGAATACCATTTGGCCACATACCCAATGTACGGTACTTATGGTGAGTGTAGATCATATTGTGGACATAACAGTCTCATCCATGACATGGCATGCTAAAACACAACTGCATATTTAAACACTACACATACCCAATATGTGTCATATGACCTAGCCACTCAATAGCATCACAAGACATATATGTGTCAGTTGTGCAAATGGTGATTGGTATGCATACTGTTTAGACATGCATATGTGTGCACACACATCATTTTGGTGTGTAGCAATGACAGCTATGTGTAGTACTGTGGTTACAATAACTGGATGGGGTATAGTACCATAGGCCATCATCATGAAGCATCAGGTGGTCACTCAAGGCTACAAATGTTTCACAAGCGAGTACAAATCATGCTGTTCTGGGACTGTACTACCCTGGCTAAATTCACCATTTCACAACGGGTTGTTACGTGATTTTGTAAGGAGGCCAATAAGGAGCATTCCCTGACATGAATGTGTAGTGTATAGCAGAGTGTTTAAATGCCCCAGAATAAGCCTCTACCCCTCAGGTATATTCTGTGTAATGTGTGGATGAGATTTTGGATACTGGAGTGTGTCTTTACAGAGAGTTTGGGAATCCATTATGTGTAGCATGTTAAAATGCTCTGTGTATGACATAGATATGTATGTTATGTGCATGTTGAGTATCAACTGTGCCTATCCAATGGTCACTACAGTCTAGCCACATTTGTTTGAGATGGTCTGGGTATTGCATGTGTTTGAGGCTGCTAATCACATTAGTGAGATGTGTGTGCTCTTACACCAAACATGCACAGCATGCATTATGGGTAGGTGTGTTACATGTGTACATGGCCTACACCTTAACTATGACATGCACTTTTTATTTCCAATAATAAATGTAGAAAACACTCACCAGCATCTGTCCACTGCCTTGATGCCACACCAGAGGTACCTACATAGATATGAGACAGTTTGTCAGTGGCCATAACTGTGGCATTGATACTGTGTTTGCAATCTTACAGTACAATAACAGTTTATTTTCACAGGGCTACAGATTATGTTCCAAATGATCAGTATTGCACAACAACAGGCTCCGCATCTTTGAACGACACACTCCACATCTCACATATGCATGATCTACCAATACAGATAACAGTAGTCTACAGATATGCCATGTTATCTGCATGCTCCATGTGTGCTTGCTGGGTGGCTCCAACCTCCATCATGGTGTATGTCTGCTGCTGTTGTTGTTGGGCAGGTGCTACCAGGCTCATGAGCAGCTCCTCCACTCTGGTGGGGGGGGGGGTGGATGCTAACACCACCCCCTGTTGCAAGCTGTTCCATACGCACAGCAGCAGCATGCTGACGGACATGTCGGAGAAGATCACTGCAGTGGTGGTGTATCTGCTCATATGTGCGGTTATGCAGGCCTACCTCATTGACCCTGCAGACAAGATCTTGCCACATTGCAGTATGCTCCTGCTGGTCCTGGCTGGTTCGTGAAAAGAGTAAATGGTAGTGCTGAATAAGTCATATGGCACATTTAACATTATACAGTACAGATATCATTGAACTGCCATATATATATACATATATATATATATATATATATATATATATATATATATATATATACTTACATAATACAATAGATTGTACTTGAGCACAGATTACAATAATTACTCACACACATACATCTACATGTTGGAGTACATTTTCTGCAGTGTTGTATGATTGTACTGGATGTTATGTTTGTGAATACATAAATGATATGTATATCTGAGATGGCTTAGTGGCAAATCGCCTATGCTGTGATGTGAATGGTTGTGGTTTTTTTCCTAATAAATGCTTTTCATTTTATTACTAGCCAAAACAAAGGTCAGGGGCTACAGACAGAATAAGGCACATTTCAGCAGTTGCAAGTGGGTTTTCAGAAGGGTAAGCACAGCTTATGGAAGTTTAGCAACCTATAAGCTAACCGAGAGTCAAACACTGTAACTGCCACTTATCACTGCACACCCCACAACTGCTTGAAAGTGCCTTGCTCACTCTCTATCCAATGAACCATGTTCTGCACAGCAACAAAATAAAATCACTATATAAGACTATACAAGAGTACCTGGCACACTGTATGCAACACGATGCACCACCTAGCAACAGCAGATATACATCAAGCTGATGTGTAAAGAAATATATCATCCATCACAATCAGTGTAAGGTCCAGTAAATGTATTAATATTATACCACACAACTTGTTAATGCCAAACCCGTGGCCAAAATATGTGCACAATTGGGAATATAGGTCACATACTGCTGTAGTACAGTATGAATGTTGCTAGATACACAGTTATATGTATTACCATACATATGTCAAAGGACATGTTACAGACATACCCACACACATGTCAGACATAATTACAGGACACAAAGGTATGACAACCCAGATAAGCTTTCACTATGTACTATACAGTACTGTGTGTCAGTACTTACACAACCTTAATCTTGAGAAATGTAATCTGTGATGAATACAGGGACCACACAAAACAGTAGATGCAAGCAATGTGGACATACAGCATACTTTGCTGTACAGACCCAGAGCCTCAATTAGTACTACAGTACACACAGGATTTGCTTTCAAGATCGGTACCAATCAATAATCATAGATGTAGTGCTTTAGCCTCCAGTGACACACCCTAGTTAAAACCAAGGGACTTAATCACACTGTATGCAATAGCACTTGTTCTGCCTAGCAATAGAATACACAACTTTTGCTAGGATCAAAGCAAGGACCCAGAATGCCATAAAATGAACAGTTTCCCAGTACGCTATTCCACAGATACATTTCTTTGATGTATTCACAAACATATTGACCATCACAGTCAGTCAACAGTACATAGAATCTATTGCAACAAGTAGATGTAGGTGTGCATGAGTATATATATATATATATATATATATATATATATATATATATATATATATATATATATATATATCTATATATATATGTATATATGGGCACATATACCATTCACCATTCATAGTGAGAATATCAATTATACAAAGGATGTAAGGTGTACAGTAATGTAATAACATTGCAAAGTCTTGAGATAAATGCATTGAAGGTGTTCACAGCCCAGGTAGCTTTAGCAGGCCTTACTGGCTTCAACATTGCAAACTGAATGAACCACCCACAGTGTTTAACCACATGTCATATACCAGCACTGTATGCTGTCTTGTTTGTCACACACTAAAACCTACATACAAATATGCGCATACTAACCTTCACCAACATATATATCCGCCCTTCGCAAACAGTTTCAATATGTCCCCTGCTCTATGCACATATACAGATGTGAATATATATGAGACATATATATTTTTCTATATGTGTGTGGCATACACACACACATGGTCTACACTGTTGTAAGTCCCTGGACCTCACAGCTGAACTGTTGGGCCTTCCTGCAACACAAACAGGTGTCACATATGAACACAGACTAACATTAGGGGGGGTATATATGGCAACAGATGCTAGATATGCATACTAGACTGCTACAGCACTTGCCAATGCTAAGCTACACTTTAATATGACTATCATGCATGTGTTGTTCTGTCACACCCATGTTTATATAATGTCAGCGCTAATCCCCCCAACAGCCACTGGCCACACTACTGCACAGAACACAGATAACATGGATCAGATCTTTGACATTTAATGCTGAGTTACACATTTCACAGGTATGTCCCACTGCCCACAGATACACACAGTATTGTCCATAGCAGAAGTTAAGCAGAACATCTGTGCAGAAAGAAGTACTGCTGCCACATATGAATGTTTCACGTTATGTAGACTATTCTTCAATAACATCTACTCCATGCCAGTAAATACACGTGTCACATACCTTTCCTTTGTATAATTTGGTAATATTTTGTTTTCCTTTTCTCTCTCTCTCTCTGTCTCTCTCTCTCTGTCAGTCTCTTCAATAGAGTGATTGAGTTTGTTGGCTTAGATTGCAGCCTGCTTTTGTAGGAATTGCACATGAGCACGTGATGGCCTCTGCACCAATTAGTGCCCACCATTTGCTAATTGCATGCAGCCTGCTGTGTAGTAATTGAAGTAATCACTGTCATAGCAACCCAGTACTATAAATTGCTGACTCATGTAGGCATGGCCCTTTTAGCTTTCCAAGATGGAGATCATCCTTGTTTGGTGTGAATATCATTGTTTAAGACATAAGGTTGGAATAGTTCTTATATCAGAAGCCAGGGGTGTAGCCAGAGATTTACATTTTGTACTCAGACCTAATGTTGCTGCTTCCAGTACCCACTTGTCAGTGTAAAACTGTACTCACCCCTCAAAATGCTACCCCAAGATACATGGAAAGATGTACATTCTTTTCAACTGTTACAATTAACTGCCATATAAAGCTAGTTATAGAGATGTATTCCTTTTGCACAAGAATTGTTTGTGAACTGCTATACTGTGAATATTCATTTACTCAGTTCTAAACAGTTTGTGCTTTTTTAGTGTTGACATTAGCACAAGCTGCTCAGAAAAACTGGACACATTTCAGTACTGTGAGTATGCTTACCTACATCCTTGGTAGGCCCTGCACACACAGGTATATTCTACATTTGGGTAGGGCTGCAGAAGTACAGAGAGCGTAAGTACTATTGTGTGGATTTTATCTTGCTGGACTTACAGGGTTGCTGTGTACATGTTACTTTATCAAGGAATGTAGTCTGTCTGCGTAACTCCCAACGGTGGACCTATCCACATGATAGCCAGAAAATAGCCTGGTATTCTTTGTCTGTGCACCACACAGGTCTTTTCACCAATAGAGCAGTGGCATTGTTACAGTTGGTTGCTACCAGTACATGGCTATATCCATTTGTATTTCAGTGTTTTATTCCTACATAAGGGTATGTTTCCAAAACTCCTTCCAAAGCTATTTGCACAGTGTGTAACAGCAGAAAGGCTAATATGCCTCTGTGTTTCTGCCTCTGCCAGACCTCTCAACCAATCAGGGACAAATTTGAATAGAATCAGGGAAAAGTCAAGAAAATATCAGGGACAATCAGGGACACTTTTAAAATATTAGTGCTATTAAGTTGAAACATTGAGAGAATCAGAGCATATGAAATAATACACCTTTTCTGAAGTAAAAGAAGTGTATAACTCTTAATTATTGTCAATTATTCATTAAGTGTAATTCACCGCCTTTCTGCCCAAAGTCACTAGTTTTAGAAGGGATTCAGAGGGACAGAGCTAAAATTTGAGTCAAAATCAGAGATGTCCCTGAAAATTAGGGACAGTTGAGAGGTATGGCCTCTGCCCTAAACAGATTTGCCAGTGTTTGTCCTGCTGTGATACTGTGTGGGGTTGTAAGGTGATGGTGTAACATTATTTCCTGCTAGAATGGCTGCTTCTCTTATCACAGTCATGTAATATAATCCCACAACAACTGTTGGTCAACATCCACAGAACAAGTTGTGTGGTATGTTATTCTGAATTTTCCTTTACATTCACTCATTCTGATGCATGATATAATTATTTAGGCACCAACTTAATGTATATCTACTGTGGCTTAGTGGTACTTCATGTTGTGTAGTGTGTGCAAGGTCCGGGGTTTGAGACTTACAGAGGTGTTTTATTTTGTTCCTGAGCAGAACAAGGGCCCTCACATACAGAGTGACTATGGCACATTTAAGCAGTTGTGAGCGGATCTGCTGGTGCCTCGCATTGCTTAGCCAAGCGCAAACAAGCGCAAACCCGCAGAAACCCACTCACTACTGCTTAATAGTGCTTACTCCCGCTCACCCCGTGCTAATTTCTTTGAAAGAAAAGAAAAATGGGGAGATAGGAAAGTGGTGAAAAAGGTGTACAAAGAGGGAAAGACAGTATGGAAAATAGCTCGGGATGTGCAGGAAGGGTGTAGGGAAGGTCCATATCTGCCCATTTCTTCAACAGCAACACCTGTGCATATGCAATAAATTTGGAGGTATATATGAACCCTTCAACCCCTGAGAGAGGGGTGAGGACAACAAAGTATGTTATAATGCCAATTAAACAACATTTCATGTGTCCAGTGGACATGTGTGCAAAATGGGGCAGCTATGTATGGGGCGTAATTTTTTTTTTTGGGAACAGATTGCCCATTTTTTTTTCAGGTGAGAGTGGAATGTGGGGTAGGGGAAGTAGGTATATTTGGGGAGATAGGTTGGGGAGGTAAACAGACAAGACAAACAAGACGCATACAGGGGCGGTATATGACATGTAGTGGGTGAACACCTTTGATGGGGAAGGATGTTTGGAAATCGCAAACCCATGAGCCCCCAGATGGAAACAGTGGGACTGAGGTCCCCACCCATGGGCAGTCACCACTGCACCTTCACAGCCCAGAAGGTGGCTGTGCTGGGGGCTGTGTAGGAGGGGCAGGCTGACACATGAATTGCCCCACTCGGGCCTCAAGCTGGAGTAGAGGTTCTGCAACAGAACGTTCAATCTCTCTACACACCACAGCCCAGACCGTACAAAGGGTGATAGGTGCCTCTCCGCCCACACTTGCATGGGGGGCAGAGCCCCATCCCCTGCAGCGCTTCCACCCAAAGGTGGCACAGGGCCAGTGGAGGAGGAGGTCCCAGGCTGGGCACCGGATCTGCTGGTGCCAGGTGCCATGGCCAGCTGAGGTGGAACAGGTGGGTCCGCTGGGACCGGCCTTCCCATACTAACTATGTTTTGGAGAGTTTAATAAATATATGGGTTAGTAACAGTCAACAGCATTCACAATTAGCTATAACAGCATGCAGAAGTATTCCCATTAACCCAACACACCAGATTTTCAACAGTTGAAAAGCAAGCATAACACATGCATATATAGAACAATAGTGGACATTACAACAGCATGCAGGTTTAATTGATGGCAGCAGGCCACCCATACTGTGGTATTTTAACAGGGCACATGCACAGAAATAAATGCAAATATTTATAAACCAATAGGACATATGTCCCAACAAATGTTTTGAGATTAGACATACCGATTGAGGTGTGGAATTGCATTTTTTATACACATACAGTAGTGTGGAAAAAGACAGCTCAATTAACAACTTATATATCCTTCTAGTTTTCACCACATTCCTATTAACTGCAGTTATATGTCCCTTACATGTATTATTACACTACCCAATGTCCTTATATTGTGCAATTGGATTTTGCTAGATCATTATGTACATGAGCTGTATCTTACATACAAACTGTCCAAGATGCAGATGTTACTGCAACATATTTTGAGAATTGCTCACACACATACTACTGCTAAGATGGTACACTGACAGCTCTACTTTCATATAATTATCTAGATATGTTCAGATGAAAGTATCAGCTATATGTTAACAGCTCCCTACATTTCTGGCAGCACACTGACATTTATGGGGAACACAATACCAAACTACTCATATGCCAGATTAACCTGTACATGCTGGGCATGAACCAACAGTTGAGGGCTGTAAATATGCATAAAAGTTACTGGCACTCCCTTCATCCACATTATATGGGCCTACCCAAGTGAGGGTTGACACTGCTTAATACAACACTACTATTTGTAGAATGCAACAGTACAACAACATATCAAAGAAAATGACACAGACGCACTCCAGGAATTATACATTTATTAAAGGATTATTACACCTTTATTTATTGGGTTAAAACACTTTTTGAAGGCTCTCTCATTTATTTTATGCAGTGCATGCAGAATAATTACTAACCTGCCTCATGACTCAGCCTTTGCAGCCTATCTTCATGGGCTTGCAGATTCATAGCCTGGTCACCTGCAGCTGTGAAGTAAATGCAGTGATATTGAGACATACCTATCCATAGTATAGACAAACATTGCAATTATTAACTACTTAATACAATGGCTACTTACTCAGTACTGGAACATTAGGCATCCTATGGGATTCCTGGATCCACCGGTCCAGTTCATCCCCCCTATGCTGCTTCAAGTCAGAATAATGGTCCCTGACCTGCTCACCAGTCTGAGGAACACCAGTGGCACTGGTGAGATCATGGGCAAGACTGTTCCAGGCCTCTATTTTATATTGGGTACCCTGGTACTGGCCCTGCAGGAGTCTTTGCTCATGTTTGTGGATGAGGAGCCAAACAATAATTTTGTTCTCCTGGATGCCCCAGCATTGCGCTCTAAATCGAGTGCCCTCACCTACACCAGGCATGCTGACTGCAGAAGGGAGCTACAACCAGTTATAGCAAGTATTCCCACCTGTGGAGATTAAATATGCCTCATTTCCTGCACTTATTTGTGATTGGCCAGTTTTGGAAAAGCTCAGCTGTGGGCACGCTTGCTTAGCTGATGTTGGCAATATTTAAAATCCCTTTGATAGATATGTCACTGTTGAAAGTGCATGTTTGTGAAATGCTATCATGGCTTAGTGGTTAGGTACTGTAATTATAGTGCACAGTATCCTGAGTTCAAGCCCTGTCACTGCTTTTTATTTTCCTGCTGGGCAGACCTGACTGGTTAATGAACAGTAAAGCAGGTGTGAGTGTGTTTACCCGACTTTGTCCAAGTTTACCCGAAGTTGCACTGATTAGCGCAAAGTTGTGCAAAGGTAATCAGCAGTAACGTGCGGTGAACCTGTATTACTCCTCCTTAGCATAGCAGAGCTATGCGCAAATGTATTTAAATATGCTTAATGCTGGTAACATGTGGTTAGCAGTGGTTTATATTGCTTAAAATAAGGTACTCATGCCTCAGAATGCATAAACATTTCACCTTCATATATATAATTCATGCACTACTAAATTTAACATTTCAATGCTTTTTACAAAACTTATACATAACAAAATGTCAGGAATTGTTTTTGTATACAGATTTCCCACAGAAAATGGAACATGCAGTAGTGGGACTCGAACTGGGAATGCCTCCTCTTTGTGTAAAAAGCTCAAACCACTACGCTATTGCTAGGTTGCTTACTTTACATATTATTTTCTTGTTATCTTCTTCAGGTGTCTAAGCTACTGTAGCTGTAGCTAAGCAATGGGCAAACCCGAGCAAACCCACGCAACTACACGCAGTTATATTGGAAGATAAAAAAAACATTTTTTTATTTTTTATTCTGTTAGTTGTTTAACATATGGGGGAGTGTAGTGTTACATTGTACACATGTGAGCGGACTCGCTCATTTAAATGTGACGTTGCGGCATTTCTTCATTGCAGGGGCATGGATATTTGGATGGCAGTCCGACACGCCCCCTAAACTCGTCAACGATCCGTGTAAGCTTTAGAGTTGAGGCAGCACGCCTTCATTAATATGCATGGCACGCTGCCATCATACTCTTACACTGGGGCTTCCGTGCAAGACTAATCTAGTAATACACGGAAGATTAGTAAATCCAGGGGACTGCTTTTTCTTCTGTAATTAAAACAGCCTCTACCTGGATAAATAACTTTCACCCATTCCATAACAATGTTAAATTCCATTCAGGATTCTTTCTCATGACATTTGAACCACAGGTATTCAGTTTCTTTCGTCTAACCACTTAACACCCTGTAAAAGTTATATATGTATATATACATATATATATATATATATATATATATATATATATATATATATATATACATGTACAGTTTAGGTAGCTCTACTAATCCATTATTATGGAAATTGTAGCTTCCTGTACTCCCACGTTGACACCTTTCATAGCAGAAAAACAATCCAAGCTAATATGTGTTCTTCTTTTCCATACTCTGAACAAAAACATAATTTAACTCCAAAATCCTTATTTGAAAAAGAAACATCCATTCTATGAGCCTTGTGGTGGATGAGAGCATGTTATTTTTTTTACAGCAGTCATATGTATTTGATGTTATTTCACATGACTTGCTTTGTAGCATGAGTAACTTTCCTATCTCTCCATCATACTTGCTTTTAAAGTCTCTAAACCTTAATTTTGAACCAGTCTTCTAAACATTTTTATTTTTTTTTTATTCAAAGAAGAAATTTTCAAAAATTTACTATTCACAAAAAACCACAACTGTTATCTTTAGCCTCTACAGTTCCTGTTGACCCCTCCACATCATTAGGGTCATTCACATGCATGACCTTCACTGCCTGTTTCAAATCTGTAAAACTCATAAATCCTCAAGGAAAATACACTCTAAATATTGTTAGGTAAACCATCTAAAAACAGAACCTTTTTAGTTAACTTTCCATCATAGTTATCAAATCTGCACCCTTCATATTCTTGAAAGTACAATGTAAGCATTGTCAAAATGTACATGTTTATCTCCAGTTTTGCAAATCTTCACAGGATGACAAAGGCAAAATTTGATTCTTAACTTTATAATTTTCATATCTCACTAGTCTGTTTTCTAAGTTTTCTTGTCATTCTTGTTGCATCAGAAACGTAAAGTTTGTGTACTCTCAGTTTTCACTTTTTAATACGCAGAGCCATCCAAATGACACAATCTTGTACATCTACTTTTCTGGAATCCCAGTAATATGGCTATTCTTCTATAATGTCCTGTATTTAAAGTTCATTTTCATTCCCTCTTTATGCCTTGTTTTCACTGACAGCATAATCATTTATCTTTTGAGTCCTGGCTTTCTTTATGCAGCGACTCAGTGGAATCTGCATGTAAATTCATGGCATCCATCACTTCATCCTTTTCACTTCAGCTTCTGCTGTATAAAGTGGAAGGTGCTTACTTACCTTCTAGTTTCACACTTAAGCACCTCCATCAATTTAATCCAGGGCACCTCCACATCTACTCTCACTTGTGACTTTTCCAAATGGGCATTTACGAGCCCCATCACTTGGCCTTCCCTTACCATAATGTCCACTTTTATCATTAGCAATTTCTACACTTCTAATGCTTTCCTCAAATTCTGCTGCATTTTACAAGACCCATGCATGAAATTCAGTTCCTTTCATATCTTTATCTTATAATAATCAAATGCTTCTGATTTCACACCTTTTACAAACAATAATAAATAATTGTTTTTAGACTCTGGAGAATACGTCTGCTTAACACTGTACCATTAAAAGGACTCTGTGTTGTACCATGTTAGTAAAAACTATAATGGGTTTAAGTTAAAACAGGGACATTTTGTCACCTCCCTCCTATTCAGTGACTCTGGGATCCTTTTTGCTATGACTATTTACTGCATGAAATTTGTTGCACTTAAGGGTTGTTGGGTAGGGGTGGCAGGTATCCTGGTTCCACAGGCACACCCTGGTTAACAAATTTAAATAAATAAAATAAATAAAAATGGTGTTCTGCTTTCTCTAGGTTTACACACACACACACACACACACACACACACACACACACACACACACACACACACACACACACACACACACATACCCATACACGCCCACCCACACACACACACCCACACACACACACACACACACACACACACACACAAATATCAATATTTTGTTCATAAAGCCTGTTCTTGAAGGATCCAACCTAGGACACTGTTGATGAACACCAGATCAGTTCGTAGCAAGACAGCCATATTTTCTCACTTGTTAATGGAAATCATGACAGCCATGGCAACCCCCCTGCTTGGGCTGTTCTGCCAAGCTCCTCTGTACTCCTAGACAGGGTAGCATCAGCACTGAAGTTATTTTTTCCTGACCAAAATATGAAATGACTCAGATTTCAAAAGGTGCCACCAACTCCTTATATTTTCCACATGACAGGAGCAAATTGTACATATCTTCACTTTTCCCTTTGACCAGATAACTTGTGGATATTTATGCAAGAGTCCATTAATTTTTTACTAGCCACATATCTGATCACCCAGATTGATCTGTTTCAGTGATTTTAAAATCTGTATCAGTATGAACCCTTCACTCTTGTTATGGATTTCCTTCCTAAAACAATTTTTTCAGCATATAACTGATTTCCATGAATGCAAAATTTACAAAGTCATGAAAGATATAAATAATGATAGGAGATATAATTGTTTGAAATGTCCTTTGCTTTCAAACATTCCAATATCAAAGTGAACACTTTCTCCTCTGTTTTTATTTGAATTCATTCTTTTGATTGTTTCTTAAATCTTTCTTTAAAACTGCACATAGCCTGTATATTACATTTCTGTTTGCATTAAAGCTCACCTAATATTTCCTAATGTAAGCATGTTCTGCAAAGCAATTTAGGTAGGTGAAGATTCCACACAATTGTCTCCTATTTAATTGATACAGCAATGACATTATTTTGAATTTGTTCCTGGTTCGCCTTTTTTGTTTTACTAGTTCTGGAAGTTTGTTTTTATTATTTTGAATTTGTTCTTTCTTATCTCTTGGATACTCCTGTGTACCTTTATGAGCTTGTATTTGGTCTAAGCCATACATCTGTTGACGTGTTACCTACCCATTGTGTTCAAAGATAATTTGTTGACATTGAAACTGCCTTTAGTTTTGAAAGGAATGGATGTCCACCTTTCAAAGTGCTTTATCGTTGCCAAAAATAATGGAACTATTACCATACTCTCAACCTATTATACACACTACCGATTTTCTTATTTATAATTCAGTAATTACTTATAAGCATTTCTCCTAACTGAAATCACTGAGAGTTTGTGATTTCTCCTTTTTGGAGTTTGTGTGAGAACAGGACAGCTGTTGGGTTGTGCATATGCTTTAAACTGTTTTACCAAAATCTAACTCTTGGCTTTTTCTCCTTTTTTTGAGGGGAAAAATGCAGGCATTCATTTTTATTTTAGATTGCTTACATAATCATCAGTCAGTTTCTACTGATTTACTGAAAATACAATTTTATGTATTCTTTATGATGGGACAGATATACTCTTGACCACTACATTCAGTCTATTTGGGAATTTATATATACGAAATCTTATCAGAGTATTTATTCCCATTACAAAGTTTCCTTATACTTATTTCATATTACTTTACAATGTCTACTTAACCCCTTCAAGGCTAGCCTCATTTTTTCCAGCCATCAATGGAATCTCTAGATTATGTGTAAATACTGAGGTTGACATAATTCATGTTTTGATTCTTCAGAATGATTCCTCATTTGGTATAACATAATTAATAAGTTTTAAACTTTATTTCCTAATAGTATATTTGCCTCAGTTGTTCCTGGAACCTGTCAATGGATTGACAACATATTCACCTAATACCAGTTCAATGAATTAATTTCCTCAAAATAACTTTCAGCTGTAGTGGAATGCTCTTGAAGGATCAGAATGGTTTTGTTGAATCAAAGCTCTGTTCCAGTGTTTAGTTTGCTCAGCATTAGTAAAACAGTGCATCTCTCCCTTGTGGACTTTTTTTCAAGATATTAATGTTAATCATTTTATAAAAAGAGCTAAACATTTCTAAAAGGTTATAAACTGAGTTACACGTTTAAAAAACAAATTTCTAACTAGAAAGATATGTGCTTGATTATTTTATTTATTTGCATGTGAAACCTGACAAAGGTGGGGGGGAGGGGTTCTGATGGACCACAATGACTATGTATTTAAAATATATGAGTTATTAAATGATAGTTCTACCTATGAAAGAGTTTCAAAAAATGAATTGTGTAGAGCATATGCTAAAATTGATTGGATGCTATATGATTTTTTAACTCAAGGAGTATTGGATTCAGTTGAATACCGATATTTGGTTGTTGAGTCCCCTGTGACACCCTACATCTTTGGGATTCCAAAAATCCACAAGGATTTACAAGACCCGCCATTTAGACCTATTGTGGCAGCAACAGGTTCTAAAACAGAACCTATGGCTGCATACAATGATTTTTGGTGCAAACCATTACTAAGCAAGTATGTTCATATACTAAAAGACTCATGGCACTGCCTACAGATTTTGAGGTATATTGTAATTCCAGATGATTTTTTATATGTCACTATTGACGTAATGAACTTATTTACAGTTATTCCACACAATGAAGGTTTGAAATTATTTCAGGAAACCTTAATGGTGGAGAACGACTTAGACAATGTCAAAAGGCAATTATTAGTGGAATTAATGGACTTGGTGTTGAATAACAATTTTGTAGGTTTTGAGGGAGAACATTTTCACCAAATATCAAGGGTAGCCATGGGGGCTAAATGTGTACCTATTTATGCCAATTTGGTGCTAGCCCAATGGGAACATGAATGTGTGTTTCCATCAAGTTACTATAGTAAAATTATAACATGTCTAAGATTTTTGGATGTTATATTGATTTTTTGGAAAGGTACCAAGGAAGAACTAGCATCTTTTATCACTTAACTCTAGTACTTCATTTTTAAGGTTTACATACAAGATAGCTATAGTGAGTTTAGATTACCTTGATATAAGACTCTTATGGGACAGGACCAACAAGAAATTACATTCAATGATTTTTAGGAAGGAAACATATTGCAATTTCTTTCTCCACTACAACAGTTGCCATCCTATGCATCAAAAGAAAAGCATAGTGAAAGGACAAATGGTACGAATTTCAAGATTAATGAGCAATGACACTGAGTTTGAGTATGCGATATACATATTAACTGGCATGTTTAGAGACAGAGGATACCCATTTAAAATGTTGATTAAAACTAGGAATTATGTTATGCAGAACAGGAACAACAGATTTATTCCAATTTTAAACACAGAAACAGGTGTTAATATTAACAACAATAACAACAAAAAAGTTTTGTCAACTGATAGTATGTTAGTTCTCCCATACAATATGGATGCTTTGAAAATTGCATCCATAGTTCATAACACTTGGAAGACAATTTTTGATCAAGATACTATGAACATCTTAGGATTGTTACCTAGAATTACCTATAGTAGGGGTCCTAACATCAAAAACTTATTGGAGAAGCAACAAACAAGAACAAGAGGTTTAGTCTCCAAAATGTCAAAGTGTAATGCTTGCAAGGCCTGCAAATTTATTAACACAGGTCCATATGTTGCAGTTGATGGTTATTATTGTACCCTTCCATGTCCTGGTAAATGTAACTGTAATACCAAGATGTTGCTCTATCTAGCTACCTGTATGTCCTGTCCTGTTTTCTATGTGGGTAAAACCACTAGGAAACATAAGGAAAGGATATTAGAACATAGTAGAGACATCAAGAAAGAGAAAAAAGTGACTGCATTATGTATGCATTCTAAGAACTGTAATAATTTCAAACAAGTTCTGTTTTTTGTCATCAACAGTGTTTGATTATGGTAGGGGTGGAGACTTGAACCTACATCTTAAGAAACTAGAGATTGAGTGGCAACTAAGAACTAATGCCACTGTTTATCCTGGCATAAATGACAATATTTCATTAGGTCTGGAGTTAAAATGAAGGGCACTGGAGATCTGAAAATATTTAAGGTCTGTTTATTCTGGTTCCTTGGTTCCCTAAATACAATAAATTTACAAAGTACAATGTAGGTATTATGTAGTGTAACCAGTGTGTATTTTATATTTAATATTTTTACCTACCATTTTTTAAATTAGCATTTTTAACTAAGTTATATAATATATTTATTTTATTAGCATAAGCATTTTAAAACAATTTGCTATAAATGAATTAATATACATCTACATGTATACTTAAAGGTGATTTCCAATGAACACAGCACTTTGCTCATACTGATGTACTGTCTTTTTAAATAAGTATTCATTCACATATCTATTGCATTGATCATGTGACTGTTTTAAGAAGCTTATTTAAGCTTGCATTTGAATTTTAACAGTTACTCTGATGAAGCCCTGGGAGCCACAAGGTGAAAGCGCTTAGTCTTTTTCTGTTAATAAAGTTTGTCAAGTGTTATTGTTCTGTACAGGTTTGGTGGTGTTTTTTATTTTTATTTTACTAGTTTTGAGTTTCCACTTTTTTGGGTGTTTTTTCTGTTATTTTTTCCATAGTTTGTGATTTCTCCTTTTTGGAGTTTGTGTGGGAACAGGACAACTGTTGGGTTGTGCATATGCTTTAAACTGTTTTACCAAAATCTAACTTTTGGCCTTTTCTCCTTTTTTTTGAGGAAAAAAGTACAGGTGTTCATTTTTATTTTAGATTGCTTACATAATCATCAATCAGTTTCTACTGATTTACTGAAAATGCAAGTTTATGTATTCTTTATGACGGGACAGATATACTCTTGACCAGTACATTCAATCTATTTGGGAATTTATATGTACAAAATCTTATCAGAATATTTATTCCCATTACAAAGCTTCCTTATACTTATTTCATGTTACTTTACAATGTCTACTTAACCCCTTCAAGGCTAGCCTCTTTTTTTCCAGCCATCGATGGAATCTCTAGATTATGTGTAAATACTAAGGTTGACATAATTCATGTTTTGATTCTTCAGAATGATTCCTCATTTGGGATAACATAATTAATACGTTTTAAACTTTATTTCCTAATAGTATATTTGCCTCAGTTATTCCTGGAACCTGTAAATTGATTGACAACATATTCACCTAATATCAGTTCAGTGAATTAAATTCCTCAAAATAACTTTCAGCTGTAGTGGAATGCTCTTGAAGAACCAGAATGGTTTTGTTGAATCAAAGCTCTGTTCCAGTATTTAGTTTGTACAGCATTAATAAAACAGTGTGTCTCTCCCCTGTGGACTTCTTTTCAAGATATTAATGTTAATCATTTTATAAAAAAAGCTAAACATTTCTAAAAGGTTGTAAATTGATTTACACATTTAAAAAACAATTTTCTAACTAAAAAGATATGCGCTTGATTACTTTATTTATTTGCATGTGACTTCTTACCTTTTCTTGATTCTCTATTTGAAGCACATTTTAATGTTCCTTGATTTTAATAATGTATGTGTGCTCTATTAAAAATTAATAAAATGCATTTTCACAAAAGAAACATCCTTATGAACATTTGATGTATATTTCAAAAAGGATTGCATTTTCTCAATGTTCTTGGTGCAGAAGGAATGTTTTTATTAAGAGATCTGTAATAATTTAAATCATAAGCTACTTTAAGTTGTATATTTATATTGTTTTCTTCTTCTTGTTTCTTTCTCCCAAGCAGAAATAGAAGTGACTTTAATAAATTCCAGAAGTCTCAGAAAGAGCGATTTTAAATCTTTTCTTTGCTCAGAGGATATTGATATCTGAACCATTACTGAATCCAGGCGTAAAGATAAAAGCATGCATTTCCTAGATTCTAGGGTAGTGTCTTCTGTTATTGTTGCAGATGGAATAGCTATCAGTGTCTTAACAATTGTAAAAGAACAGAAATAATCCAGAAGCCAATACAATGGTCCAGACTAGAAATTACACACATAATGATAAATATCTGTATTAGAGAATACAATATTTTGCAGAAAATACTGCTCACCATCTGTGTCCTTACATTGAATGAAACTGTTATGAACAATCCAGGAAGTAAAAATGAATAAAAATAAAATGCAGTGCATATTGAGGATATTGCATAGCCCAATATCGCCTGTGTAAACTATTCATCAAATAAATAAGATGAAATGTTGATTGACAATGTTAAACAATCCTGAACAAGTAAGTTAAAATCCAGCTGGATGGCAATCAATGTCTTGGATATCATATTAAAAAATTGGAGTCTTTTTCCTTCCAACCCATTTTATAATACTCTCTGTAATCAAAATAGATCACAATGTCATCGCCTTTAACCTAAGAGTAAAATGAAAATGAATTATAAACAACTCATCCTTCCTGGACTTTATCAGTGGAAACTGTGATGCAATAATTTCATATGTATGAACACAGATGTGAGTATTACCCTCCCCGACCCAAACTTATCTTATGATACTAGTTCTTGCAGTCTTAAATACATACCAGGAAGACATAATCATATAGGTAAATCAAAAAAAGTTGGTGGAATCACAAAATTAGTAAGATATACAACAAAAAGCAGTACTTAGCTTTCAAACATTACCATTTTAAATGCAAATCTAGGATAAATAAAGTACAGGCACTATTTACTTCGATGATCAGCTTTCCAAGTCTATTAAATGAAAATGGAAACAGTGATAATAAGTAATAGTGATTGTAACATGTTATAAAGAAGCAACGATATGATAGTCACTTTGGAGGACATCATAAACTTACTTGCAGAAGAGCTTTGTGCAAACATCACAGTAAGCAAAGATGTATATCAATATTATAGATACAAAGAGAAATATAATTTATTTAAATATAGGCAAGATAATTGTCAAATACTAAAATAAAATTGAAGATTCAAGTTGTGTGAGACCAAGCAACATAGCTGAGTGGTATTTAAAGAACTAAAGAAAAACCTAACAAAACCCCTGTCATTCATGTTAAACAAAATGTTATCATATAGACATGCTTCTCATATATGGTGTACGTCTGTAGCGGTATCAGTTCAGAAACAGGGGTGATCACATTTTAGACCCATCAGCTTGACCAGCATTCTGTATAAAATCATGGAGAATGCCATAATGAAGTTTAACCAAATCAGCACTGGAGAACTCCGTCATTAAGATATGAAAACTCATGGGCTTATTAAAGGGGGTGGAGCTTGTCTTTTGAATCTTGTTGCATTATATGAAGAGGTTACTGCACCTGATGAAGGATTGATACTCTATGCTGCTTATCTTGACCTTGCTAAGGCATCTAGTACTATTACACATAATACAACAATTGACATATAAAATGGATTAAATATCTATATGTTCTTCAGCAGGTTTAAAGGCTGATGTGGAGTGGGGTTCCTGTTCATCCAGATGAGGGTTACTAGTGGTGTCCTACATGTTCCATTGGACTCTGTGCTGGGGACATGTATATTCAGATTATTCTTATCAGAAGTAAAAGTATGAATTGGGTTTTACATAACTAAATATGTTGAATGCTTCAGTTTAGGTAACATAAGTACCTAATTAAATGATGTTTAAGCTCTCCAGGGTAATTTACAAACAATACTTTCATGTGCAGTAGAACTGACCTCACCTCAAATGTTAAAAAAGGCATCATGAAATTTGACAAAAAATGGAGTACATTATAATCGCAAAATAAATGGCCAAATCATTAAAAAAATGACACTATCAACGAATATCTAGGGACAAGGGTGGGCAACAATTTAAAACTTAATTAGCATGTATCAACCAAAAGTAGAAAAACATATTCTGTAGCTCATCTAATCTTAAAGGACAAAGGTCACATCTAGACCGTCCCAGGAGGTAACTGCACTACTTTGCAACTCATTGATCTGACGCCTTACTGATTCCTTACTGAATACCTTGATGTGGTCTTTAGTTGTTGAATGAGCCCATGAAGCAACTTAAAAAGATACTAAGATTCTTTGCTAGAAAAAAGATACACATTTATAGATTGACTACAGTTTTAATAATCTCACGTAGATGATGAAAATAGTCCATACTTCACTAGTCCGTAATTTTATTCACTTTAGCTATAGTATTTTTTTCTACATTTTTCACAGGCAACCATCCCCTTCAGATTTAGTAAAGCAGCCCATAGACTCACAAGGAAAAAAACAACGATGAATGAAATTTCCCTCATGTTTCCAGTCCCTCCTCACTACAGCAAAAAAATGCGGTCTTCATCTCATTGCAAACACCAAATCTAGATAAAGAGTCATCAGGTCTTCACTATGTTTAGCATATGTAAAACCTTCTGGGTGTTGCTAACAACTTATTCTTGTAATTTAATAGGTATCAGACCTTAAGATTCAAACCATAAGCTTTCACAGGCACTTTTGGATATTGGTCTGACTTTAGCCTCTCAGCAATTATTATTTCATAAAGATCAGGTGTGATTCTACAGAGCCTTCAATCAGCTCCACTACTCTAAAATTTAATGACCATTTATTTGTATGCATTTCACGCATATGAAGCAGTTCCTTATCTTTATTTAATTCCAATCAGTACACATAAGCTATACCTGCTTCACTTTTCTTGGACTGATATTTTGATGCACCATGTCTATAGCATGTTCAACCCAATAACCATGGTTTAAAAGTGAGTTTTTCATAAAACAGACTGAGGCAAATACTGTTACAGTTCTATACTATTTAATTTGGATGGGAGTTAGCTGTTGCATAATATTTTTAAAGTACTGTTTCAATGCATTTTAAAGGATATTTGGTTTAAGTATGTTATTAATTTAGGAGCGTATTCAAATATTGCCAATGTAATTTTTGAGGATGGCCTCATAAAAGAATTTTTAGATTTTCCAGTTGTATTAGCACTCTGTTGGTTGAGTGCATTTGGGTAAGAGATGGTTGATTCTTAGTGGTGCAATGGCTGGTCATTCTGAATGCTGAAGCAGAAATCTATTGGTGTTATTTAGAAGAATGAGGTCTAGTTTGTTTTTGTATCATGGCCATGATCATTTTGTGAGAAAGATACAATGGGGATTCTAATAGGACAATCAAGGATGAACTTAGTAGCTTTGTGATAAGTATGTTCCAGTTTTGATATAATATGTTTGATAAGGCTGTGTAAATCATGAGGCCACAGAGTTGTTTGGAATGTGTTAGAGTAGACACTAGATTTTCTTTGGTCATAGGAGTTAGGAAGACCTTACTCTATACCAGCTGCTGAAAATTAAATTACACTTTTTATGGCTGTGCAGATCAAGTTTTGAAATTAAAGGGTCCATCTGACAGTATGCAGAGGTATTTTAATGTGTCTATGTAATGAGCTCTTTTATTGCCATATGCTGTAAGAATTTGAAGTTTGGGAGATTGTAAGGTTTTGTAGCACTTAGTACAGAATATAATGGAGTTGCTCTTATTAGTACTACTATTTAAAATTAAGTGAACATCTGTCAATTGTTTCCTTAGGGTAAAGAAGCATTCTTGAAGCTATCTTACTGCTAGAGGCTGATATTTAGCTTCACCTACAAGGACTACATAATCTCTATACTGAATGATCTTTAGACATTCGGTTTGCATATAAGCTGAACAACAGGGGTTCAAGAATTGACCATTGTAGATCTTTCTTTGTAATGTACTCAGAGAATATTTTTGAGCCTCATCTAACACCAAATGGGCTATCTTTTAAGCAACTTTTAAACCAGTTCACAGTAAGGAGACAGACATTTAGATCTTTTAATCTGTGTATTAGTCCTTCATGGCTAATAGTTTCAAAGGCTGTAGAGAGGTCCAGGAAGAGTGCTATTGCTAACCTATTACCTAAATATAAACAGTCTATAACATAGTCAATTACAATTAGAAGAGCTGTGTTAACTATAAAAAAGTTTTTTGAAACTCATACAGAGAAGCAAGCAATAAGTTTTACTCCATAGTAATGCTTGTTTGTTGCTGGTGAATGGCTTAGTCAATGCTTTTTGTAAGATGTTAAGAACTGCAGTTTAGAAACAGGTTGGGATAAATATTATCCAGTTAGAGGGTAATGGGTTTCTTTTCATTGCTTCTCTTATAATGGGACAGTGGTCACAAAGAAGTAATTTAAATACATGAGAAATGGTGTGAGCTATGTATCCAGAAATCTTTCTAAAATATAATTCATATTAGAGAGAAGGCCAAACCATTTATTTGAGATATGTGATTATTTAGTGACTGTAGTCCTCGTTGAGTTACCAAAAACAAACAAACTTTATGAGGAACAAACCAAAAGATAAGGTAAAATATGGTAAATTCTGCACAAAATCATTGACAACTGAAAGTTTCTATGACCCCCCACTCATAGATACACAGTACACAGACAAACACACATGCAAATATGAAACCATGAATTACAGCCACTTGTATGACTGTAACTCTACCCATCAAATGTTTGATTGTGATCATATCAATAAATAAATAAATAATTGTAATTCCTCTTCACAGCTCAAGAATCAAGGCAAAAGCTAAAACAATAATAATGGATAGAGGATCAAAATTTGGGACAGCCACTGTCTTTATATACTTAGAAAGTTGCTAGAATCAAGACCTTGCATTAGCATGCTGTTTTTGTTTCTCATTATTTAGTAATTGCAGTCCTTAGTGATTTACTAAAGTAACAATGGTGTTACTGCCAAATGCAAGATACGTACAAAGATATCACACCTTAAAAAGTTTAATGAATAAAGCTTTCGGGTCTACACCCTTCATCAGTATAACACTACAACAATACTATTACATTTAAATAGGAGACATCATCAAATCACATGCTTCAGCCCATCCCTAATCAAACACACAAAGAAACTTAAAGAAACAGCACTATAGGTGTAACCTATGTGTTATAAATATTAAAAACAAAATATAAAAGACTTACTATCATAGTAATGGTCTAACAGACTCTATACATCTAAGTATAATATAATAATATACACGCATATATATAATTAATTTACTCATATCTAAAATATGCAATAAAAATTGCAGTATAAATGCAACAAATGCAATAAATATAATAAAAATAATTTTTATATAGAAACAATATGATATACTCATCTAAATTTGCATACATAATTAACTAAAGAATATATACAAAAGTATAGCCATAAAATTTATAACCTTTCTCTTTGTTTTTTAACTAATATTGGTTTCAGACTAACAGCATTATTTAACCCAGGGGAGACTTAGAAAGTTGCTAGAATCAAGACCTTGCATTAGCATGCTGTTTTTGTTTGTCATTATTTAGTAATTGCAGTCCTTAGTGATTTGCCAGGAAACCACAAATGTTTACAAGAAATAGACCTATATATATAATGTGTGTGTCTGTGTGTGTGTGTCTATATATATATATATATATATATATATATATATATATATATATATATATATGTTTGTGCTTGTGTGTGTGTGTGTGTGTGTGTGTGTGTGTGTGTGTGTGTGTGATACACACACACACACACACACACACACACACACATATATATATATATATGTGTGTGTGTGTGTGTGTGTGTGTATGTATGTATACACACAGACATACACACAAACATACTCACATACCCATATAAATGAAACATGTCTTTGTCTGAAAAGATTTGAAGCCTACAAAAACTAAAGCACTGATAGTGATTCCCTGCTATTCCCTGGAAACCTATATTTTTGTCTGTGACTGACAGAGCTGCTTTCTAATACCTGCTCCATTTTGTTTTCTGTTTTAAGAAATCTTCTTGGCCTGGTTTTTTTGGTTCTGTGTGAGAGGTAGACACAAAAATTATATACGCTGCATATTTCATATTTTTTTTCCATTGGTTAAATTGTCTCTACTGTGATACTTAAATTCTCAGTGAAATTCTGGGCCTTTGTCTTTGTCTGTAAAGATCTGAAGCTTGCATTAACTAAAGCACTGCTGTTAATTCCTTGCCAGGTAAAGAAACCCTATATTTTTTCTGTAACTGATATAGCTGCTTTCTGATACCTGCTCCATTTTGTTTTCTGTTTTAAGAAATCTGCTTGGTCTGGTGTTTTTGTTCTATGTGAGAGGTAGATACTTAAATTATCTAGGTTGCACATTTCACATGTTTTCCATTGGTTAAATTGTGTCTTGAAAATACTCAGTGAAAGTCTGGGTCTCTGTCTTTGTCTGAAAAAAATTGAAGCCTGCATAAACTAAAGCACTGCTGGTGATTACCTGCTGTGTTTCCCACCCACCCTCTCCTATGTTGATCCGCTTTTTAAACCTGGTGATTTTAAGCTGTCCACCCATACTGTAAATTGGAGCTTAATAATCTTTTCCCTTTCTACACACTGCTGTTGATATCCTGAATTATTTATTTGCCTTTCCTTGTGCTTATATTGAAAATGGCATTTTCCCTTCCATTGTCTGTTCTACTTGATCTGACATCATTATCTAGCTAGCTGTTGGATAAAGTAGTATATTTTTACACACAAGCAAACAATTGTTTTTACATCGAAATAGGTCAGTAGATTTGTAGATTTGCAATCTAGTGCACTGGGAGGTAGCCTGGTCTGTTTAGGTTGGGGAAACACTTGAGATTTCTGAATGAAGTTTTATTGGCTGAATGGCTTTGTAATCAACTCATCTTGTTTTTAGTGCCTTTATAAATTTTGTACAATTGAGTGGCTCTTGGCTCATTTATTCAAAGCAAATTACTTTTATTGAATAGTCACACTTTTAAAAGGTGTTTAAAGTATACTTCTGTATCTATATTTTTAAGTTTGTTTGTGGTAGCATTTCACTCTGGACATTCCTTTACTGTGCATTTACATTGGGATGACTGGGGTTATTCATCGAGTGGCACTAGGTGTTTACTGGTCTATCTAAGCTGGGAAACACACAAAGGGGCTCTAGGTATTTTTTGCACTTCTCTGCACTTGATTTGGACTGTTCTGATAGATAGATAGCATAAACTAGATTCAGACCTACTGAATCTAGTCTATTGTTGATACACTTGAGCACCAAACCAGCCACCTTACATTAAGAAGGGCTCCCCTGCAGACTTGTGGCACATGAGTATGGATCCAGGCTTGTCTCAGCTGGGAATTGCTGGAGGAAGGTTGATTGTGCGCTTTCCTATTAGTAGATTAGCTTAAAAGTCTTTTAATTTCACATGTATTTAAGCCTCACATTTGCATTTGCAGTGAATTGTGCAACAGGGGTTAGCAGTGTTCTGTATAGATACAAATGCCTTGAAACTCAATTTTTCCCTAGACATCTGTCAGTGGAACCCTCCCATGCTTCCCTATTGCACTACGAGCACACTGAGCAGTGTTGCCACACTTATCACCCATAGTCTTCAGTAGAACAAGCACCTTTATTAGTGCTAGTAAAAAAACTGATCAAACTAGCCCAATCCCTTCTCTAATAGTATATACAGTAAAAACCTGCTATAATGGACAGGTAGTGTCCCATTGTTTCACTGGCCAGCCTGATTGACATGGGCATCCTGAGGCAATGTAGTATAGTAATGTATACTGACAACCACATACTCCTAAAACAAACAAATACCCTATGTGAGAGCTCTATGAAATTGGAATCACTTCTCTCATGTAACAACAAACAGGACATCAAACAGGTTGTCAGCACTCTTTGCCTCTCACACAAAATGAGGTCACAACACAAAACCCACATATGTGGAGGTACTCACTAGAAGCCTTCCAAAAGATCAGAGACCTCTCAAATGTAAACCACTTGTACACACTGCTATGCAAATAGAAAACACTACACATAATAACACATACAACAGTGTCTCAGCAAATAAGTCCTTAAGGCAAATCATCTCAAAACCTAATGTTTTGATTATAGGCAACTCTATAGTGAGACACACAGATATCCCCCTCACCAGGCTGGACAAGGAGAAGGTCATGGTCAGCTGTCTGTCAGGTGCCAGGATCCGTCAAATCACAGATGCACTCAAGTCATTCAACAAGTGCCATTATGACTGTCATAGTCCATGTTGGAGTGCATGACATGAGATGTACCTCTCTAAACTATATAAAGGCAGACATGACTGAACTCTCAGATTATGTGTCCCAGGCAGGTATGACCCTAGCCCTAAGCAGCATTCTATCTTTACCCAGGATGATGCCACAATATAAACAAAAATGATGAACTTTAATACTTGACTTAGCTTATGGTGTCATTCCAGGAAGATCTAGGGGGATCCAATATCTGTCAGCCTGGGAAGACATGGTTGACAGTCCACACTGCTTTGCCAGAGATGGTCTGCACCTGTCTTCTCTAGGCTTTCGGATACTGGAAAGGTGCTTGCCTCCCCATAGTGCCTTTTTTAGGCAATGTCAAAACAACAAACATTTCCGATGTAACAAAATCCAGTTAAGACAAACTCTAGGTTCTGCTGCTTAATGCTAAGAGTCTAAACATGTAACTGCACACCCTGGAAGCACTTATCATCTTGGAAGATGCTGATGTCTTTGCAGTCACTGAGATATGGTTCAAGGCCACGGAAAGCAACTTGGCCATACAAGGCTACAATGCCTTCCACATGTTCAGACCTCAAAATGAGCAAGAAAGAACCAAAGGTGGAGGTGTATCAATCTTCAATAAAGCCATGTACACTTTGAGACAGACTGGTTCCGCGGTGGGGCAGCGGTAACATTGTTGCCTCACAGCAAGAGGTTCTCCCGTTCAATTCTTGGCTGGAGTGTGGGGAATTCCTTCTGTGTGGAGTCTGCATGTCCTCCCTGCAGTTGGGTGGGCATTTGAAAGACATGCATAAATGGACGTGCCTACGATGAAGGTTGAACATTGAGCTGGCACCTCGGCGTTCGTGAAAATCTATTGCCAATCATTAGCGGACCGGTGTTCCACTGTGGCGACCCCTAACCGGGAAAAGCTGAAAGACAACAACAATACTTTGAGACTGGTCATACAGTATGACTCTCTTGAACTACTCCATGTTAACTATAGGCAAAATAGCATACCACATAATCACTGGCTATAGGTCCCCCACCATGAACCAAAAAAAGCACACCACCTACTTGGACTTAATGGAGTCACTTTCCATACAGCCCAACACCTTAGTCATGGGAAATGTTAACTATCCTTCCATCGACTGGGTGACATGCATGAGCACAAACTTGCTCACCCAGAGGTTCCTGGACTTTGTCAATACAAATGCTCCTGAATAGATAGTCTCCACATCTACAAGGGGCTTAAATGTCCTAGACATAGTGCTCACCAACATGGGGAGGTCACTGCACTCCCCACTGTGTGTTTCCCTCCTTGATATGGTCGGACCAGAAATCAGTCTCTTTTGAAGTAACTATTGAATCTATCTCCACCTCAGGAGCAAAAAATCAAAAACTTTTCCTAAGCAAACTGCAGCCTACCAAACAATGGTATAAAAAGTTTTATACCCCTCACAATCACAGACAGCAATGATTTCTATGCAGAGGTGAAAATAAATGCCCTGTATCAACACTTAAGCAACTGTATAGACTTGGCTGTACCTGACTGGATTAAAATCAGATCCTCCAGAAAACACAAGCCACCCTGGTGGACTTCAAGTATAAACAGGTTATATTATAAAAGAAAGAAACTGATATCTAAGAACAAGAGAGATCTGACTCAGCAGAGGAAGAATTCCCTCCACAGCTTGAAAAAGCAAATCAGAAATCTTGTAAAGCCCTCTAAAGTTAAGTACAAAGCTAAAATAGCATCCCTAGCTAAGGATACTCATAAGGCATTCTTTAACTACTTCCAAAATCTAAAAAGGAATGCCCAGCTATGTGCTGAACTGGTAGCAAATGGTATCACTCATGCTATACTGGAGGAAATTGCCAACCTGCTAGCTGACAGATTTGGCACAAACTTCACCCCCCTGTCCCCAGCAGTCATACTCCAAAGCATACCTGACACCAGTCCTCTGTCTAGTATCTCTAGAGATCAGGTCATATCTGTGCTGTCCATGGCCAAAAACATGACCTCACTGGGAGCAGATAACATCCCAGGTTTCTTATTAAGCAATCTTAAAACAGGACCTAGTGGACCCACTTGGTGTTCTCTTTAGCCATAGCCTGAGAACTGGCTTTGTTCCAGCAGAGTGTTGAACAGCAACAGCAATCCTCCTGCACAAAGGTGTGCTATTAACCAACCCTGGAAACTATAGTCCCATAAGTCTAACCAGCTTCATCTTCAAGTCCATGGAAAGAATCATCATGGACCTTATCAACAAGGACATAGGTGACCTTCAAACTCTAGACTCATCCCAGTTTGGCTTTAAGTGTAGATCATGCTTATTAAACCTAGTAGACTACTTTCAGAAAGTCACCAAAGCCCTGGATGAAGGTAAGACAGTGCATACTACCTATCTTGACCTAGCCAAGGCTTTTGTTGCAATTCCCCCACTCAGGTATCATTGAAAAACACTCCCAGCTGGGGATTAACCCCTACATCACTAGATGGGTAGCTAGTTGGCTCACCAACAGAACACATACTTTCAAAGTTGGTGAATCCAACTCTACCAGTAAACCTACACCACTGGGGTACCAGAAGGATCTGTGCTGGGCCCTTTACTGTTTGGAATCTATTACTCAGAAGTCCAGGCTAAAATAGATGGCTTTTGGCTTACCATGTTCACTGATGATTGAAATAAGGTGCAACCATTGAGTCCCCCAATGATATTAACATATTACAGGAGGGGCTAACACAGGCAAATGACTGGTGCTAAAGCCACGGTCTACAACTAAATGCAAAAAAGTACATTATTATCCTCTTTGGTGACGTGTAATTCCCTGCTAACTACAATACTGACAGTACCCCTCTAGGTTCAAACCCAGTGGTGTGAGATCTGGGAACACAGGTAGATAGCAGCCTGAACATTGACTACCATGTTTCCACAATGGTAAGGAAAGCCTTCTATGTTGTGCATCTCCTAAGTAAGGGCA